>NC_060173.1:100008420-100043420 GCF_021184085.1 Oncorhynchus gorbuscha
TTTCTGCTTTACAACAAAGTTAACAGCCCAATAATAATATATGCCTTTTAACATCTGGTAGGCTACCAGCCCTAGACCAATCTACCCCTATCAACATGTCAGGTTGGAGTAATTTATCATGACTTACCATACTCCACATGCAGCACCTCACATCACTATCACACAAAACATGCATGTTCACTGCTAGAGCAATGCACTATGCTAATTTATTCCATTAAAGCATCAGAGGCGAGCGATGAAGCAGCAACACCTGAACAACAGTAGTGTTTATTAGATGTGTGTGAGAAAGAGAGAGACAGAGGGAGACATACATCCCTATTATATGAGAGCCAGGCCTGCTTCTGCTCCTCCTGACACACAATACACACACGCACGCACACACGCACGCGCGCACGCACACGCACACACACACACACACACACACACACACACACACACACACACACACACACACACACACACACACACACACACACACACACACACACACACACACACACACACACACACACACACTCTCCCACGCACGTACACACCTCTTCATAATGAAAGCCTGATTGCATCCTTGTCCCTCTCATCTCTTCCATGAAGAGCGTCTGAGAGAGAGACAGTGGTAATAAAGGAGGGTGACAGCACGCTGCTTGGGCAGACCTATTTTATCACAGCTAAACACGCCCGAGACTTGTTGAATTGATTCTACTCGTCCTTGTATCCCTCCACGCTACTCTTATTTAATTTGCGCCGGCAGGAGGCTTACCCCCGTACATCACTGCTCCGATCGATTATCATTTGTTTTAATGCTGAGCAGAAGAATGTAAATAGCGAGTGGTTGACGTTTAAAAAGATATTGCTAGCCTATATCACACAGGGTGGTGGGGATACCACCTCAGAATTCAATGTTGGCTGTAATCTAGTGTGTGCAAATTCCTCCTGTAATATAACAATGTGAACAACAATACATTGTGAGGTAGTGGTGAGGCTGTGGTGTAGATGGGCAATGCGTGTGTGTGTGTGTGTGTGTGTGTGTGTGTGTGTGTGTGTGTGTGTGTGTGTGTGTGTGTGTGTGTGTGTGTGTGTGTGTGTGTGTGTGTGTGTGTGTGTGTGTGTGTGTGTGTGTGTGTGTGTGTGTGTGTGTGTGTGTGTGTGTGATTAAGTGCTGGTCTACAGAGGGGACGGGGCAGATAGAGGAGACTGCAGTGCCTCATGACTCTATTTAGTGCACTACTTTGGATCAGGGCCCGTAGTTAACAGAGTACCATTTAGAACGCAGCTAAAGAGAGGTCTCACATGGCCAGCTAGGGCCCTAAAGCTCTCTCTGACAGTCTGATGAAGACTTTTGGGACTAAAGAAGATGTACTGTGTATCTGTGTGCCATTCATCTCTGGCTCCAGGTGAATTCTTCCAAGCTCACTCTGTCTATGGGACATGACGTATAGGCATGTGTGTGACACTTACTAGCATTACCCAAATTAATTTGTGACACGCACGTAGGAAAGTACATACAGTAGACACAGACACACATGATGTGTGAAGCCAATTTGTTAGCTACATAACCACCATATCCAGGACAAAGGGGCAAAAACAACCAGGAGTTGTCGGACAACAACTGGGACCGGAGGTCATTTAATAAAATGTCCAAGTAATATTAGCCTGGACTGGAAACAGTGAAGGGCTAGGTGGTGGTTGATGAATCTTTATGTAATATTAGCCTGGACTGGAAACAGTGAAGGGCTAGGTGGTGGTTGATGAATCTTTATGTAATATTAGCCTGGACTGGAAACAGTGAAGGGCTAGATGATGGTTGATGAATCTTTATGTAATATTAGCCTGGACTGGAAACAGTGAAGGGCTAGATGATGGTTGATGAATCTTTATGTAATATTAGCCTGGACTGGAAACAGTGAAGGGCTAGATGATGGTTGATGAATCTTTATGTAATATTAGCCTGGACTGGAGACAGTGAAGGGCTAGATGATGGTTGATGAATCTTTATGTAATATTAGCCTGGACTGGAAACAGTGAAGGGCTAGATGATGGTTGATGAATCTTTATGTAATATTAGCCTGGACTGGAGACAGTGAAGGGCTAGATGATGGTTGATGAATCTTTATGTAATATTAGCCTGGACTGGAGACAGTGAAGGGCTAGATGATGGTTGATGAATCTTTATGTAATATTAGCCTGGACTGGAAACAGTGAAGGGCTAGGTGGTGGTTGATGAATCTTTATGTAATATTAGCCTGGACTGGAGACAGTGAAGGGCTAGATGATGGTTGATGAATCTTTATGTAATATTAGCCTGGACTGGAAACAGTGAAGGGCTAGATGATGGTTGATGAATCTTTATGTAATATTAGCCTGGACTGGAAACAGTGAAGGGCTAGATGATGGTTGATGAATCTTTATGTAATATTAGCCTGGACTGGAAACAGTGAAGGGCTAGATGATGGTTGATGTATCTCTGTACACTGTGATGATAACAGCCCTGAGCATCAACACCACCATCCAGTGAACTCTAACAAAACAACAGTCCACTTCCCATGCCAGGGGATGCTTAAAGAGTGACACCCTATTCTCTAAATAGTGCACAATCCTATGGGCCCTGGTCAAAAGTAGTGTACTATGTAGGGAATATGGTGCCATTTGGGACACATTGAGCTTGTTTTAATTGTTAATTAATAAAACATGGCATGGATGTTCATCTTTCTTAAAGGTACATCTGGGTGGTTCTGGCTAAATGATGCATTCATTATGTTTCATTTCCATTATTCCGGTGCGTGTGTGTGTGTACGTTTGTGTGTGTGTAAGTGTTTTGTTTAATTGTTTACCCTAGTCGGTTATTTTTTTTCCCTACACGGATATCGTTTCCTTTTATCTCTATTTGTTGGCTGCATTTATTCACAGGGACTTACAGGGCTTATTGAACATTAGCATGTAATTATCTTAGACGTGTGAGTGTTAATTTTGTAGGCTTGATAATCCCCAATCATTGCTTGGCTTAGTGTGCTGTGGTGGATGGTGTTATGGGGAGTGTGTGTGTGTGTGTGTTTAGAGGGCGTTAAAGGGGAGTATTTCTCCACTAGGCTACTGGGTTGAGGAGGTTGTATGTTAGAACATCAAATGCATGCTAAATCATGTCTTCATGTGTGGCCCTCTTCTCTGCAGACCATTGTGGAGAGTGTTAATCAAGAGAATGTTTTCACTACTGGGGAGGGGAGGGTACTGTATGTACTAAGCATGGCGCTGGAGGGAATAGCAGCCGTTTTACGGGCTCCTGACCAATTGTGCTATTTTGTGCATCTTTTTGTACTGATGTTACTTTTTTGTGTACTACATGTAACATTTATGCCATTGTTTCATATGACTGAAAAGAGTTTCTGGACATCAGAACACTAACCTCTAACTAGATAAGAACTTCTGCTTCAATGAGTTGGAGGCGAAAGACATATCGATTATACTGGACCAGGCCCAAATCTCCAACACTGGAAGGAGGAGGAGACAGTGCTATAGATGCCGGCGTGCGGGATACCTGACGATACTACGTCGGAGAGTGGATAAATCGCCTCTAACCTCCGTTCTATTGGAGAACAAGCAATCACTGGAGAATAAACTGGATGAGCTCCATCCAAGACAATCCTATCAACGTGATCTGGAGAAATGTATTGTTGGGAATAGCCCATAAGTAAGCATTTCACTGTTAGTCTACACCTGTTATTTACCAAGCATGTAACAAATACAATTTGATTTGATTTGATTAGAAGTACATCGGCTACGTCTATGGGCCCTGGTCAGAAATAGTGCAGTATAAAGGGAATAGGGTGCCATTTGGGATGTAGACAGGGTGATTCCCTTGTCTTCATTTGTGGCCCTCTCTACCCAGGGGACAGGCCAGGCATGTTGTACGAGCATGTACAACCCAGGACCTCTAGTGAACTGCTAATTGTTTTTGATCCAAGTTGAGTTTGGTCTGCCCCACCACTGACTACTCCTAAGCTGAACTGAGCCACCAGCCACCAGACTGACTCATTTAAACCTGCTCACTGCTGATCTAATCCCTCCCTCCTACTCCACATATCTATTAGAGAGAGAGATAGAGAGGTAGAGGTAGAGGGAGAGGGAGAGGGAGAGGGAGAGGGAGAGAGAGAGAGAGAGGGGGAGAGAGTGAGAGAGAGAGAATGAGAGAGAGAGAGAGAGAGAGAGAGAGAGAGAGAGAGAGAGAGAGAGAGAGAGAGAGAGAGAGAGAGAGAGAGAGAGAAAGAGAGATCTCCCTGTTTCTTATCTCTGTGCTCGTATTAAAAATCAATAAGCAGCTCAGGGAGTGAGAGTTAAGAGTATTGGTGATTGACAAGATCTTGTCACACCTGATTGTCTCTTCACATCTTGTTCAACTGCCCAACAACAACAGCTATCAATCTAACATCTGAGCTACACATTACATTGCTTCTTTTACTGAGAGACAATAGACCAAAGTAGTCTGTATTGTCAGCCAGAGGGTGAAGCATGCTGGTTAGTGGAAAGGGTCTGTGGCCTAAAGAGCACCCTATTCGCTACATAGTGCATTACATTTGAGCAGAGCTCTATGGGCGCTATGGGACACTGTTGTCTGGCAGTAGGATTGGTCACTGGGTTCAAGTCCAGGCTCTGTCGCAGCCGGCCACGACTGGGAGACCCCTGGGGCGGCACACAATTTTCCAAGGGATGTCCGGATTCGGGGAGGGTTTGGCCGGCAGGAATGTCCTTGTCCCATCGCGCACTAGCAACTCCTGTGGCGGGCTGGGTGCAGTGGAAACTGACATGGTCGACAGGTGTACAGTGTTTCCTTCGACACATTGTTGCGGCAGACTTCCGGGTTAAGTGGGCATTGTGTCAATAAGCAGTGCGGCTTGGTTGGGTTGTGTTTCAGAGGACGCACAGCTCTTGACCTTCGCCTCTCCCGAGTCCGCACGGGAGTTGCAGTTGCACCAATTGGATATCAGGAAAATGGGGTAAAACATTTTTTTTTAATAATCATTTTAAAATACTTCAGCTGTCACTCAACTCTGGCCCGCGGGACTAGTGCTCCTGCACCGATGTTACTCAGAGTGATACAAGGATAACACATGAAATAACATCAGGCTATGGCTGTGGCCTAAGTCAATTACTATCATAACAAGCACCATAAAGCAACTTCCTTTTCATAAAGTTAGACTATGACACTAGTCAATTACAAAATGAAAGTGGTATCAGCTGTGAAAAAGTCCAACATACACACCCGGTAACATAGTATAATAGGGAAGGACGACAGAAGGCTAAACCTGCCAATCTCATCCAATAATTGTAATATCCCCTTTGGCTGCTGCTGGTTATGTTACCTGACACTGAATTAGGTGTTAATGAAAAACACGTCGCAATGAATGAAGCTCAAAAGCCTTCTCTCTCTCTATCCCATCTGCTGGGGTAGAATAATGAAGAGACTGGCAGTGGCAGGGGGAGAGATGAACTGGGCATGGAGCAGGGTACAACTGAAGATGGAATTGGGAGAAGAGAAAGAGGAGCCAACTATCTCTCTCTCTGTGCTCCATTATAGACACGACACGGAGAGGAAGAAGGGAAGTCACAGAGTGTGTCATGACCCTGCACATCTGAGGCTCATACTAGTGCCAAAGCCGGCCTGATGACTAAAAGACGGGCCACCGATAGTATCCATCAGCAGAAGTCATTCTGATGTGTGTGTGTGTGTGTGTGTGTGTGTGTGTGTGTGTGTGTGTGTGTGTGTGTGTGTGTGTGTGTGTGTGTGTGTGTGTGTGTGTGTGTGTGTGTGTGTGTGTGTGTGTGTGTGTGTGTGTGTGTGTGTGTGTGTGTGTGTGTGTGTGTGTGTGTGTGTCCATTTTTCTGTTGTTATCTGATGTCCCCATTCTTCACCTAATGAGAATGTGTGTTTTCCCGCTTCCCTGCATCCCGCCCCAGGCACCCACTTTCACCTGACCCTGACAGTGAAGTAATATAAGTTGAATTTGGTGCAGTCTGTTATTGCTCTTCAGTAAATCTCATTATGAAGGAAAACAATGAGTGTAAGAGATTAATATATATTTTCTCTGTTTAAAAAAAAATCATAGCCACACAGTATTCATCTTCTTCAATAGTAACCTTGGAGATCACATCTTATTAGTGAGGATACACTTCTTCAACTAAAACTGAAAGAGGAGATTTATGGGTTCAGTTGAGTGTATATTAAACTGACTGTCTTGAGTCTGTCTTGGTAGACCTGATACCACAAGCATCCTGTCGAGCTGTATCACCGCCTGGTACGGTAACTCTCCAGGGGGGTGGTGCGGTCTGCACAACGCATCACCGGGGGAAAACTACCCGCCCTCCAGGACACCGACAGTACAGCACCCGATGTCACAGGAAGGCCAAAAAATCATCAAGGACATCAACCACCCGAGCCACTGTCTGTTCACCCCGCTATCATCCAGAAGGCGAAGTCAGTACAGGTACATCAAACTTGGGACCGAGAGACTTGGGACCAGCTTCTATCTCAAAGCCATCAGACTGTTAAATAGCCATTACTAGCATAGAGAGGCTGCTGTCTATATACACAGATTTGAAATTATAGGCAACGTTAATAAATTATACTAGTCACTTTAATAATGTCACTTTAATAACGTTTACATGTCTTGCATTACTCACCTCATTTGTATATACTGTATTCTATACTATTCTACTGTATCTTAGTCTATGCTGCTATATATTATATATTCTTCATTCCATTCCTTTAAATATATTTGTGTGTATTGGGTATGTTGTGAAATTGTTAGATATTACATGTTAGATATTGCTGCACTGTTAAAACTAGATGCACAAGCATTTCAGTACACCCACAATAACATATGCTAAACACGTGTATGTGATCAATACAATACAATTTGATTTGATGGATAGAAGGGTTAGGGTTAGCCCTAAGCCTTGCTGAAAGTCACACCTATTGATCATGTGACAAAATTAAATGTCCAACATCAGTTTAAGTGAAATAATGCAGAGCATGTAGAGCAATCCAACCCTGTTCCCGGAGAGCAACCCTCCTGTAGGTTTTAACTCCAACCCTGTTCCTGGAGAGCAACCCTCCTGTAGGTTTTAACTCCAACCCTGTTCCCGGAGAGCAACCCTCCTGTAGGTTTTAACTCCAACCCTGTTCCTGGAGAGCAACCCTCCTGTAGGTTTTAACTCCTACCCTGTTCCTGGAGAGATACCCTCCTGTAGGTTTTAAGTCCAACCCTGTTCCTGGACAGATACCCTCCTGTAGGTTTTAAGTCCAACCCTGTTCCCGGAGAGCAACCCTCCTGTAGGTTTTAACTCCAACCCTGTTCCTGGAAAGATACCCTCCTGTAGGTTTTAACTCCAACCCTGTTCCTGGAGAGCTACCCTCCTGTAGGTTTTAACTCCAACCCTGTTCCTGGAGAGATACCCTCCTGTAGGTTTTTAACTCCAACCCTGTTCCTGGAGAGCTACCCTCCAGTAGGTTTTAACTCCAACCCTGTTCCTGGAGAGATACCCTCCTGTAGGTTTTTAACTCCAACCCTGTTCCTGGAGAGCTACCCTCCAGTAGGTTTTAACTCCAACCCTGTTCCCGGAGAGCAACCCTCCTGTAGGTTTTAACTCCAACCCTGTTCCTGGAGAGATACCCTCCTGTAGGTTTTAACTCCAACCCTGTTCCTGGAGAGATACCCTCCTGTAGGTTTTAACTCCATCCCTGTTCCTGGAGAGCCACCCTCCTGTAGGTTTTAACTCCGACCCTGTTCCTGGAGAGCTACCCTCCAGTAGGTTTTAACTCCAACCCTGTTCCTGGAGAGCAATCCTCATGTAGGTTTTAACTACAACCCTGTTCCTGGAGAGATACCCTCCTATAGGTTTTAACTCCAACCCTGTTCCTGGAGAGACACCCTCCTGTAGGTTTTAACTCCAACCCTGTTCCTGAAGAGCTACCCTCCTGTAGGTTTTAACTACAACCCTGTTCCTGGAGAGATACCGCCCTGTAGGTTTTAACTCCAACCCTGTTCCTGGAGAGATACCCTCCTGTAGGTTTTAACTCCATCCCTGTTCCTGGAGAGCCACCCTCCTGTAGGTTTTAACTCCAACCCTGTTCCTGGAGAGCTACCCTCCAGTAGGTTTTAACTCCAACCCTGTTCCTGGAGAGCAATCCTCATGTAGGTTTTAACTACAACCCTGTTCCTGGAGAGATACCCTCCTGTAGGTTTTAACTCCAACCCTGTTCCTGGAGAGCTACCCTCCTGTAGGTTTTAACTCCAACCCTGTTCCTGGAGAGCTACCCTCCAGTAGGTTTTAACTCCAACCCTGTTCCTGGAGAGCTACCCTCCTGTAGGTTTTAACTACAACCCTGTTCCTGGAGAGATACCGCCCTGTAGGTTTTAACTCCAACCCTGTTCCTGGAGAGATACCGTCCTGTAGGTTTTATCTCCAACCCTGTTCCTGGAGAGATACCCTACTGTAGGTTTTAACCCAAACCCTGTTCCCGGAGAGCTACGTTCCTGTCGGTTTTCATTCCAACCCCAGTTGTAACTAACCTGATTCAGCTTATCAACCAGCTAATTATTAGAATAAAAACCCTACAGGACAGAGAGCCTGATGTAGAGAGACAACTGATGGATTGAATCCTGGGGATGAAAGGAGAAGAGAGGAGAGGAGGAGAGGACACTGGAAATGACAGATTGAAATCAGATATGGAAGAGGAGGAGGAGGAGGGTGTGCCAATGGCTGAGGCCAGTCATGTCTGTCTAGTGAAGTTGTTAGAAAGGGGTTAAGGGAGAAAGTGTCTCATTTTGTGAATGGATGTATGAGCATGTGCCTCATTTGGGTGAAATAAGGCAGGCTACTTAGTGTGTAATTGTGCACTGACTCACTGGTTAGAAATATCATCTTACAAGATTATGCCATTGCACCTTACAGTGAAATGCTAACTTACGAGCCCCTAACCGACAGTGCAGTTTCAAAAAATATGGATAAAAATAAGAAATAATAGTAACAAGTAATTAAAGAGGAGCAGTAAAAAAAGACAATATATCCAGGGGGGTGCCGGTACAGAGTCAATGTGTGGGGGCACCGGTTAGTTGAGGTAGTATGTACATGTAGGTGTAGTTAATTAAAGTTACTATGCATAGATGTCAACAGAGAGTGACAATGGTGTGTAGAGAGCTGGGGGGCAATGTGAATAGTCCGTTTTGTGATCAGTGAAAGACAGAAGATATTTGAATAAAGAAATTGTATATTCTTTTCCCTCACCTGGACTGATCTGAGGTGACTCTGAATTAAATCAGAATTTGGAGCGTAATTTGCATAGCCAAATGCAGACAGGCAGCCTCTTGGCACTTAGACAGAAAGCTAGCTTATTCCAATAGTAACTCTCTGAATATCTTTACATTTAAGTAGAAGCGAGGAGATGGTATGTACTGTACTATCGATGGTAGATGTATAAGATAGACTTAAGAGGACAATCTGGGATTCGAACCACAAAGTGTTCACCCTGTGTTATGCAGGTGAATGAGGACCCAAAAGCGACTTGGCGAAAACAGAGTTTTTAATCCAGTAAAGTAAATATTCAATACTCCTAGACAATTCGGAGCGGTAAATAAAGCATAAAGAACAATTCCACTCGTAATGACGAGAACAGACTGGAGACTCGATCATGAACTGCAGGTTGCCTCGGGAAGGCACTTGACCGTAGCAGACTCAGACACCTGCTCACCACGCAGCATCTGAGGGAAACACGACACGACAGGGCGATACAAAGACACAGCACGGTGAACAATATACAAGGATCCGACAGGACAGAAACGGAAAACAAGGGGAGAAATAGGGACTCTAATCAGGGGAAAAGATAGGGAACAGGTGTGGGAAGACTAAATGATTGATTAGGGGAGTAGGAACAGCTGGGAGCAGGAACGGAACGATAGAGAGAAGAGAGAGAGAGAGGGAGAGAGAAAAAGGGGAACGAACCTAAAAAGACCAGCAGGGGGAAAACGAACAGAAGGAAAAGCAAAATGACAAGACAATATAAGACAAAACATGACACCCTGCCACTTTTTTTGGTAAACAGCTGAGTGAGTCAGCTGGGAAAAATGTATGTGCCAATCCCAGATGACTCATTTAACGTAAGGCTTTCATACAACACTTTGGAGTAGTTTATTTCTCATCATGTGTACATTGAGCCTACTATGATCCTGCTGTTTCTCATTTAGATCACATCTCCGCAGGGAAACAGCATATTTATGATTCATAAAGATTCATATTAATCTGTCTCAACACACTATGCAAGTCCTGTGTGTGTGTGTGTGTGTTCCTGCCTGTGTGTGTGCGTGTTCCTGCCTGTGTGTGTGTGTGTTCCTGCCTGTGTGTGTGCGTGTTCCTGCCTGTGTGTGTGTGTGTTCCTGTATCTTAGTGGCACACTTGAAAAAAGAGCAAGTGATTGTGTGCATAACCTAGACTTACTCACTGCTCTTCGACAGAGCAATGTTTCTCCTCATTGAGTAACTAGCCTAGTTCTTCATCTGGAATAGACATTATAAAGTTCAGGTACACACAGAAAAAAACATTGACCTTTCCGCCTGGACGCTGGTGGAATCAATAATCAAAGAATTAAGTGAATTAGGATCTGGCAGGGCTGATGGATGAATATCTGAGTGGGCCAATAATGAACTCAATGGCTGGGAAGTAATGCCCTGTCACACACACAGCAGAGACACAGAACACACACACAGACACACAGACACACAGAAACACAGACACAAACTGCTTACACACAAAATCTTTTCATGTCACACGATTTTTGAAACCTCTCACTTAAAGTGCAAAACTACACACCAAATATCCAAAACCATACGCTATTTCTCAGCCTTTGACTCAGTTGTCAATTGCGTAAAACACTTTTTTCAAAACACTACACACAATTCTCTACCTAAAACACAAAAATCTAACAGGAAGGGACTTGCTTTCCGTTTCCAAACATAACCAATCAAAATGCTACACTTATTCACCACACACACTCCTCACATGTGGAAACATGTGCAAACACTAATAGCTTAACTGATCACTAACCAATCACTGCTTTACTGTAGTATAGGCCTATAAATAGGTCATAGGTCAGATGACCTGTTTTGAACAATGGATGCCAACAATGTACAGAGAGCAAGAGGAGTAGGAGGGAGAGGAAGAGGAAGAAAAGGACGAGGACGAGTGCAAAGAAGAGAAGGAAGGAGAGCCATCTCTGATGAGATTAGGGCAACACTTGTTGATCATGTGATCAACCACGGTTTGACCATGAGAGAGGCTGGACTGAGAGTCGAGCCCAACTTGAGTCGATTTACAGTGGCGTCCATAATTCGAACCTTCAGAAATGAGAACAGGTATGCAACTATATAATGACTATTTTAGCATTACAGTAATGTACTGTAAAATACGTATGACTGCATAGTATTACATACACATTTGTAACTCTAAGCCATCCATTTACTGCACTGCATTGAATGAATGAGGTTGGTTATCATGCTGTACTACATTTTTTGTACATTGTTTACAGTTCCTATGCTGAACACATACTGTGTTTGAATTCTTGACAGAGTAGAAAGGCAAAGACATCATGGAGGACGAGGACGCTTGTTTACAGATGTACAAGAGACTGCAATTATAAATATGGTTTTCGCCAACAATGCAATTAGGATTCGAGAGATAAGAGAGCATATCTTGAAGAATGACACCATAGTTAACAACATCAATGCTGTAAGCCTGTCGACCATACAACGCATCCTCCAACGGCACCGAGTGACGATGAAACAACTTTACAAGGTGCCATTTGAGGGAAACTCTGACAGAGTCAAGAATATGCGACATGACTTTGTAGAGGTATGTATGCAACACTACTTCCAGTACTTCAGACATACCATATTTACTCATCTGTATATCATTTTGTCTGTTAGAGTATTGGAGTTGGATGCCCATGTAATTCACCATGAATTTATTGATGTGGATGAGGTTGCCTTCAACCTCACCAAAAGCAGGCGCCACGGAAGAAATGTAATAGGACAGAGGGCAATGACCAATGTCCCTGGACAGCGTGGGGGTAATATAACTATGTGTGCTGCCATCACTCAAAACAGGGTCCTCCATCACAATGCCACACTGGGTCCGTACAACACCGGCCATATGCTCACTTTTCTGGATGCAATTTACACAATGCTTGTCCCTGATCCAGATCAGGAGCCTGCTAGATTAGTGGTTTTATGGGACAATGTTAGTTTTCACCGGGCTGTTCTGATCCAAAACCGGTTTGCCACCCATCCACAATTTGTAGTTTTGTACCTACCCCCATATTCACCTTTTCTAAACCCCATAGAGGAATTCTTCTCAGCTCGGCACTGGAAAGTGTATGATCGTCAACCCTATGCCCGCATGCCGCTTTTCCAGGCAATGGAGGACAAATGTGGGGACATAGAGGTTGCCTCTGTCCAAGGTTGGATACACCACGCTAGGAGATACTTCCCTTGATGTTTGGCAAGAGAAAGCGTATCTTGTGATGTGGACAAAGTATTGTGGCCAGACCCAGGCCGGAGAAGAGATGAAGGGTAGCTTAGCACTGGTGACTGCCCCCCCCCACCACCACCAATTCCTGGACTGCCCCCCCGGGACCCCACACACACAATTGTGTTCTTTACTGTATTCTAAAGAATATACGTTTGGTTTACATATGTTTATGGTTTTGTTGTATGCTACTGTATACAACAGTAATGTTTGGCCGAATAGGTCCTCCAGGACACCTACACCACCCGATGTCACAGGAAGGCCATAAAGATCATCAAGGACAACAACCACCCGAGCCACTGCCTGTTCACCCTGCTATCATCCAGAAGGCGAGGTCAGTACAGGTGCATCAAAGCTGGGACCGAGAGACTGAAAAACAGCTTCTATCTCAAGGCCATCAGACTGTTAAACAGCCACCACTAACATTGAGTGGCTGCTGCCAACACACTGACTCAACTCTAGCCACTTTTAATACTGGGAATTGATGGGAATTATGTAAAATATATCACTAGCCACTTTAAACAATGCTACCTAATATAATGTTTACATACCCTACATTATTCATCTCATATGTATATGTATATACTGTACTCGATATCATCTACTGCAACTTTATGTAATACATGTATCACTAGCCACTTTAAACTATGCCACTTTGTTTACATACTCATCTCATATGTATATACTGCACTCAATACCATCTACTGTATCTTGCCTATGCCGCTCTGTACCATCACTCACTCATATATCTTTATGTACATATTCTTTATCCCCTTACACTTTTGTGTCTATAAGGTAGTAGTTTTGGAATTGTTAGTTAGATTACTTGTTGGTTATTACTGCATTGTCGGAACTAGAAGCACAAGCATTTCGCTACACTCGCATTAACATCTGCTAACCATGTGTGTGTGACAAATCATATTTGATTTGGTTTGATTTGATTTGAATACATATTTTCTGTTTCTACATTGCATTGGTGTTTACAGTGTACTTGTTACCCCTCTCAAGAGATTACTTTCACTGTAGAACATTGCATTGAAATATAGATATAAGCCTATGAAAGACCAAGGAGCTTTAGATTTAGAACAACAGTGTTTACATGGTATATCCAAAAATGTAGTATTATGAAAGCAGTGTTTGCAATTTGATGCAAATACTTAATTCTGACATGTGTTTATGGCATTTTGAATGCAGTGTTACATTTTGAAGTAGATGTGAGGCATTTTGCATTTTGTGTGTGCAGTTTTGGGAATTGTGTGTCGAGTTTTGAAAAAAAGGAGACAGTTTTGAAAACTTGTGTAAGCAGTTGGAAAAAACTGTAAACTAAAAAGAGACAACGCCACTGAACACCATGTAGATGTTTATGTAGTCTTAGTATTTGTCCAGGTTGTTTGTCCAGGTTGTTTGTCCAGGTTGTTTGTCCAGGTTGTTTGTCCAGGTTGTTTGTCCAGGTTGTTTGTCCAGGTTGTTTGTCCAGGTCTTATGAAACATTCCAAAAGGGCTTCATCACAATTTGAGTACATTCCCATTTCCTGGAGTTTGTGGAACTGATTCACCCTGTCTTTTATTAAAATGGAATTCAGTTAAAAGGGAAGATTATTCAAATAAATTCTCAATATTTTCACCATCCATTAATGTATTGTGAGATTTCTCTGCGGCTTACGCAGCAATTAAGCCCCTCTGAGTCCAAGAGACGAGCTGTTTTTCCTTCAAGACCAAACAGAGGAGAAAAGAGAGGGAAGGGAGAAAAGCACAGAAGAATGTAGAGACAATACCGGGGGCGTATGAATAAAAGGACCAGGATCTCTAATGTCTGCTGCCTCTTCTCTGTCATAATCACAATTTTCCTAACATGGCAACGCTCTTTTCAATGTAGTCTGTCTTCTCTTGCCTGCGTCAGCATTGTCTGCTTGTGCCTTAACTGCTTTATTTTTCCTTGGTGTTAAGCATGCTATTTATATAAGACAGAAACATAGATACGTAGATAGCTGAGAGAGAGAGAGAGAGAGAAAGAGAAAGATAAGGGAGAGGGAGAGAGCATATCAGGTGTATCTCCTACTCCTAGCCCAGAAAAGAAGAGCTGTTGTCTGTAATGACATGGCAACTACACCACATGCAACAAAACACACAAACAGGCCAGAAAATGACATCATGGCTTCCCTTTATCTGGCCTACAGCCAACCCTTATTCTCTCCCTCCATCGCTCCAACGATCAAAGTAGAGCAAAGTAGTGCACTAGATGGAGTACTGTAGGGTGCCATTTGGGACACAATCAGAGCCAGGCCAGACAGAGCAGGGGGCAGCTGTCATGTTCACTACATTATCTGGCTGGAGATATCTTGTTTTTTAGCTCTGACTGGGAAAACAAAAACTGCCATTCGGATTGTTCCATTAGAAAAATGTTGTAGACAGATAGAGATTGGTGATTTGATTACTAGACATTATTTAGCTCTGGCATTGGAAAAAAACAGTAGGGGTTGATATGAGGCATACTCTAGTAACCACAAAGCATAGACAAAAAGTAAAAACTGAATCATAGCTGAGAAATGTGGAAAGAAAACAACAAGTAAACAAAAGAAGTTTGGATAGTTGCTGATGCTAGTGCTTAGGTAAAAGGTTATCCAGACCCACCAACATTAAGAACTAGACAGGTCTGTGTTTTTCTGCCAAGTAGTTGAAAGTTGAAAGAAAGCGAGGATTGTCAGTAGTGAGAGAAGAGTGAGTCAGCTATCCCTCCAGCTCTCTTTATTTCTCTCTCTACGTCTCTCTATCTTTCGCTATTCTCTCTATATCTTTCTCCATTCTCTCTCTATCCTTCTCCATCTCTCTCTCTCTCTCTCTCTCTCTCTCTCTCTCTCTCTCTCTCTCTCTCTCTCCATTCTCTCTATTTCTCCATTCTCTCTCTCTCTCTCTCTCCATTCTCTCTATTTCTCCATTCTCTCTCTATCTTTCTCCATTCTCTCTCTATCTCTCTCCATTCTCTCTATTTCTCCATTCTCTCTCTCTCTCTCTTCTCTCTCTCTCTCTCTCTCCATTCTCTCTATTTCTCCATCTCTCTCATTCTCTCTATTTCTCCATTCTCTCTCTATCTTTCTCCATTTCTCTCTATCTCTCTCCATTCTCTCTCTCTCTCTCTCTCTCTCTCTCTCTCTCTCTCTCTCTCTCTCTCTCTCTCTCTCTCTCTCTCTCTCTCTCTCTCTCTCTCTCTCTCTCTCTCTCTCTCTCTCTCTCTCTCTCTCTCTCTCTCTCTCTCTCTCTAAGGATGGAGTCAGCCCCCACACCATACCATACGTCTCGTCAAGGGCAAAGTAGATCTGTCAATGACACAAGATTACAAAATTGCCCACAGTCTCTTGGGAAACCTAGAATTGCCAACCAAGAATTTCCAATCCAATCATGAATTCAGCTTCAAAAGAGGAAGACAGTTACGGTCCAATTCAGAAAATAGGTTTAAAACTAGTCAGAAGGAGGTGTGTTTCCAAAGGAGTAGCTTTGTAAAGAGAGAGCCCCCTCTCTTTGCCTCTCATCACCCTCTCTATCTTCCACTTTACCAGAGGGTTGATAGAGCGTGAAGAGGGTCGCCTGGTAGTCCACTGATCCCATTACTGAACCGGTTTCCCCAGGTCATAGGTTAACTGGATGGGGCCAGAAACAACAAAGACCAGAGGGAACGGCAGAAGAAGGGGCGCAGAAGAAGGTCCCTGTTGGAGGGGAGAGATCTTCAACTGGAATTGACGTACTACTTCAAATCAAATCAAATGATTTTTGTTACATGCTTCGTAAAGAACAGGTGTAGACTAAAAGTAAAAT
The DNA here is from genome assembly GCF_021184085.1 of Oncorhynchus gorbuscha. Taxonomy (NCBI): domain Eukaryota; kingdom Metazoa; phylum Chordata; class Actinopteri; order Salmoniformes; family Salmonidae; genus Oncorhynchus; species Oncorhynchus gorbuscha. Next base: position 100,024,798 of record NC_060173.1, read on the forward strand.
GCTCTCTAATGGGCCCTTCCCAACAAGGCAGAGAGAAAAATAATAACCCAAGGAATAAATACACAATGAGTAACGATAACTTGGCTATATACACGGGGTACTAGTACTGAGTCGATGTGTAGGGGTACGAGGTAATTGAGGTAGATATGTACATATAATGTTGGTCGGGGTAAAGTGACTAAGCAACAGGATAGATGATAAACAGTGGCAGCAAAAGCCTATCTGAGTCAAAAGATTTTGTGCAAAAATGGTCCATGCATATAGTCCGTGTAGCTATTTGGTTACACTATTTAGAAGTCTTGTGGCTTGGGGGTAGAAGCTGTTCAGGGTGCATAGGTGCCACTTGCCATGTGGTAGCTGAGAGAACAGTCTGTGACTTGGGTGGCTTTGACAGTTTTTAGGGCCTTCCTCTGACACTGCCTGGTACAGAGGTCCTGGATAGTAGGAACCTCAGCCCCAGTGATGTACTGGGCCATACTCAATACTCTCATTAGCGACTTGCAGTCGGATGCCAAGCAATTGCCATTCCAAACAGTGATAAAGCCAGCCAATATCCTCTCAATGACGTAGCTGTATAAGGTTTTGAGGAACTGAGGGACCATGGCAAAGATTTTCAGCCTCCTGACGGGGAAGACGTGTTATGTGTGTGTACCATGTTAATTACTTAGTGATGTGTACACTGAGGAACTTAAAACTCTCGACATGCTCCACTCCATTTCCTGTAAACCACAATCAGCTCCTTGGTCTTACTGACGTTGAGAGAGAGGTTGTTGTTCAGGCACCACACTGCCAGGTAACTGGCCACCTTCCTATAGGCTGTCTCATCGTCGTCTGCAATCAGGCCTACCATTGTAGTGTCGTCAGCCAACTTAATGATGATTTTGGAGTCTTGCTTGGCCATGCAGTCAAATGTGAACAGGGGGTGTAGGCGGGGACAAAGCATGCACCCCTGAGGGGCCCCAATTTTGAAGGTTAGTGTGGCGGATGTGTTGTTTCCTACCTTCCCCATCTGTGGGCGGCCCTTCAGAAAGGCCAGGATCCAGTTGCAGAGGGAGGTGTTCAGTTTAGTGATGCTTGGAGGGCACTATGGTGTTTAACGCTGAGCTGTAGTCAATGAACAGCATTCTCACACACTGTAGGTGTTCCTCTTGTCCAGCTGGGAGGGGGCAGTGTGGAGTGCCATAGAGATTGTGTGATCTGTGGGTCTGTTGGGTCGGTATACAAATTGGAGTGGGTCCAGGGTGTCTGGGATGATGGTGTTGATATGAGCCATAACTTTCAAAGCATTTCATGGCTTCCATTGTCTACTGCTACTGTCTATATGGGCTTGTCTTTAAGGGCCAAAGAAGAGGAGCACTAAGACACAACTGTAGAGCTGGATATAATTTATATTGTTTTTATTGATGGACTGTGGGTATACATTCCTGTGTGGTTTTCAAATAAAACAGCCTCTCAGACTAGCTTTTCATTTGTCTCGTAAAGACAGATGGAAAACAGTGGTCTATGTGCATATCCATTCAGCCGCAAGAGGACTAGTGAGGTCAAGCGATTAGGTCTGGCTCACAGTTGATGTTTAAATTCATCCCAAAGGTGTTCGATGGGGTTGAGGTCAGAGCTTTGTGCAGGCCAGTCCAGGCTCTGTCGTAACCGGCCGCGACCGGGAGGTCCGTGGGGCGACGCACAATTGGCCTAGCGTCGTCCGGGTTAGGGAGGGCTTAGTCAGTAGGGATGTCCTTGTCTCATCGCGCACCAGCGACTCCTGTGGCGGGCCGGGCGCAGTGCGCGCTAACCAAGGTCGCCAGGTGCACGGTGTACCCTCTGACACATTGGTGCGGCTGGCTTCCGGGTTGGATGCGCGCTGTGTTAAGAAGCAGTATGGCTGGTTGGGTTGTGTATCGGAGGACGCATGACTTTCAACCTTCGTCTCTCCCGAGCCCGTACGGGAGTTGTAGCGATGAGACAAGATAGTAGCTACTACAACAATTGGATACAACAAAATTGGGGAGAAAAAGGGGTAAAATTCCCCCCAAAAAACACACAAAAAAGAATGGGTATGCAAACCAGGTAATTAAAAAGTTAAAAGTCTTGGTTGAATACTTGCGATGCACAATTCAGTCATCATGTAATGGGAACAAATAGCCTACCATCCTCTAGGCTCTTTGGTCCTTGAAAAGTCCTTGAAGTTATGGTAGGCAATTTAGAAGTTATATTGCTCCAATATAATTATTCCATGATTTAATTTCTGATCAGTTTTTATGAGAAATGTAGGCGCTTTCATTTGTTTCCCACTTTTTCAACTGAAGAGAGTTGCGCTAGTCTGTTGCACCTGTTGCTATAAAACCATGTGCGGTTATGACATAAAATGTTGGCTTCTACTTGGTTTTCATTACAAAGCTTTCCATTATTAAGAAGGAAACACTGTTTTTGGTCACTTTCTCGTTTTAACCCTTGTGTGGTGTTCGGGTCTGTGGGACCCATTTTCAATGTTAACTAAAAGAACAATTATACAATTAATAACATTTTTTCAACCTGATGCTCATTGGCCTTGTAAAAGATAATATTTTCATTGAGTACACACTGTGCACCCCCTTACACGTTTATATTTCATATGTGGTGTTCGTTCGGGTCCACTGGACCCGCGGGTAATACAAGTGTGGAAAAGTGTGTAGGTGAAAACAAGCAAAAATGAAACAAAAAGGTTTGCTGTGTGCCTTCACTCTGTCTTCCTCCTCCCTGAGCCTGCAGTTTCAACATAGCATCAATAACCTGCCTGTCTCCCACTTTTCTCTCACTCTTTACCCTTTGTAGTGTGTAAAACTACACAATGTCTTGCGGGACCCTGCACAATGTTATTACAATACATTATTTCGATACATTGATACAAATGCTGTATTTTCCCACACTCTACCCCAGCCAGGTGCAAACTGGGGGAGGGACACAACAAATAAATAGCTTTGCATGTGAGGCTCCTTACCACAATCAATCAGTATGGCAAAAATAATATCTGCTTAGACAACCTTATAAATAATTTTTGTAGAGAGAGAATCTAGTGTGGAAAGAATGTCTTCCACTTTGGAAGATGAAGAATTTCCAAAATACGAGGATCATGTCTCTGTCAATTCAGAGTCTGACAGTGAGTTTGAAGAAGAGGATGAGATTAACCTTCAGCCAGCCCCAGGACCAGCCCGTCAGCTGCCGGCCCCAGGACCAGCCCTTCAGCTGCCGGCCCCAGGACCAGCCCTTCAGCTGCCGGCCCCAGGACCAGCCCGTCAGCAACCAGCTCATCAGCGGCCTGCAGGAGGTGAAATATGGATGTATAATAATATATATTTTTTAAATTGAATGGTCTTCTTGCCCATGGAATGAGCCACCCTGCATGGCTGCCAATGTGATAAGGATGCAATCAGGGTCGACGCGGATGGCGGTTACTCATGTGCAGGACATAAAGTCTCTTTTGAACTGTTCATCCCAGACACTATCCAGAAAATCATTTTGGACTGACTGCACTAATTTGGAGGATAAGGCGTGTTTTTGTGGAGGGATGGAAGGAGATGGACCAAACTCATATTTTTTTCAAATTCTGCCCATCTAGAGGATTTTGCAGAAAAGAAAACATGGCACTTAGATATCGATGATAAATATATATTTTGAACTGTCTGTTTTCTTTACAGTAAATATATCTAAATGAATGTAAGAGCACAAGGGAATGCTAATTTAAAAGATGGCTAGTCATTATTTCCCTGGTTCTGTACGGAAGGCAGGCACATTATGGGACACAGGCCACATCATTATCAATTATAGATCAAATGTTTATAACAGTGTCACGTTCTGACCTTAGTTCTGTTATTATATCTTTGTTTTAGTATGGTCAGAGCGTGAGTTGAGTTGGTTGTCTATGTTAATTTTTCTATAATTTGGGATTTCTGTGTTCAGCCTAGTATGGTTTTCCCTGATTAAGAACCATATTTAGGTAGCCTGTTTTCCATTGTGTTTTGTGGGTGGTTCTTTTCTGTTTAGTGTTGTGTTGCACCTTACAGGACTGTTCGTTGGTTGTTTATTGTTTTGTGATCAGTGTTCATTAAGATATTTAAAATATGAACACTTACCACGCTGCACCTTGGTCCTCCTCTCCTTCCCCAGATGAAAAGCGTTACAAACAGATGCTACCAAATCATGTGCTACAACCACCATCTAAAAAGGTGGGAAAGGTTAGTGTAGAACCCTGCATCTTGTCGTTCCTCACACATAGCCCAGCTACATCAGTAATAGATTCCTACCTTCTCTGCACTACAAAGCCCTGTCAAGCCTAAGAGTCTGGAATCTGACGGCAGTACACTCTACTCTCCATCTGCGTGTTTAAAGGGTCTAGCCGAGGCTTTTTTTCCTCTGCATGAGTCTGTCTGCATGTCAAATGGCACCCTATTCCATACGATGTGAACTACTTTTGACCAGGACCCATAAGACTCTGGTCAAAACGAATGCACTATACATGGAAAAGGGTGCCATTTGGGATGCAGGTTCGGTCTCCTGTGGCATTTCCGTGCCTATCCTCTCTTCTGAACAATCTGACCAAACCCTCACATCAATGGGATGAGACAGACATCACTGCTGAATAGTTCTAGTGTTGCAGTGGAACAGAGGCTGTGGGGCTGTGGTATGGCGTGCTCTCAAAAGATTAGAGATTGAGAAGCGTGACCTCAGCATTGTACAGTCATATCAGTTCTAATCGTCTATGTACTACAGCTTCTACTGCTGAATGGAAAAGGTTGGGGGAACTAACAAGAATCCTGGGAAAAATGATTGCTGAAATATGTTCATATCAATACTGCCTGGAACTAAAGGTGATTATGTGTCACATGCATTCTCAAGACATACAGCACATTGAATCATCTGTCTCTTATGTCCATCCAGCTGACTGATTTTCCCATTGGTTCAATGTCATCACTGGACCAGATGATGAGTGTCTCAAGGCCCCTCTGTCAGTGGAGTGGGGTCACTGGAGCTGTGTTACGTGACCGAAATGACACACTTTCCCTATATCGTGCACTACTTATACATCCATATGCCCCCTGTTCAAAAGAAGTGCACTACAGGGAATAGGGCGCTATTTGCGACTCAGTCAGTGTTGTGAGTCATACGGATGATGCTGACCTGATTGTATCAGAGAGGTTCCTGGGTCGAGCCTGGGTCAGAGGCATCATGGGAGAATCCGTGGAGAGATGCCAGACAATACCCTCTCTATCACGGCCTAGTTGGCATTGGGAAGGAGCTAACTGTAGTCTGTAGTTTTAACGGTAGTTTGAATGTGCACCATATCTATGTTTGGATTCGGGTCATATATTTCAATATATTTTGTAAATATTTGGTTTTGGAAAGGGGCTAATTTATTATTATTAATAATGTATTTTAGCAGCATGTCTTTTAGCAGCATGTCTTTTAACAGCATGTCTTTTGGCATCATGTCTTTTAACAGCATGTCTTTTAGCAGCATGTCTTTTAGCAGCATGTATTTTAACAGCATGTATTTTAACAGCATGTCTTTTAGCAGCATGTCTTTTAACAGCATGTATTTTAGCAGCATGTCTTTTAGCAGCATGTCTTTTAACAGCATGTCTTTTAGCAGCATGTCTTTTAGCAGGATTACTTTTGCAGCATGTCTTTTAACAGCATGTCTTTTAGCAGCATGTATTTTAGCAGCATGTCATTTAACAGCATGTCTTTTAGCAGCATGTCTTTTAACAGCATGTCTTTTAGCAGCATGTCTTTTAGCAGCATTACTTTTGCAGCATGTCTTTTAACAGCATGTCTTTTAGCAGCATGTGTTTTAGCAGCATGTCTTTTAGCAGCATGTATTTTAGCAGCATGTCTTTTAACAGCATGTCTTTTAGCAGCATGTCTTTTAGCAGCATGTCTTTTAGCAGCATGTTTTTTTAGCAGCATGTATTTTAATAGCACGTTTTTTAGCAGCATGTCTTTTAACAGCATGTATTTTAGCAGCATGTCTTTTAACAGCATGTCTTTTAGCAGCATGTCTTTTAGCAGCATTACTTTTGCAGCATGTCTTTTAACAGCATGTCTTTTAGCAGCATGTGTTTTAGCAGCATGTCTTTTAATAGCATGTTTTTGAACAGCATGTCTTTTAATAGCATGTTTTTGAACAGCATGTCTTTTAATAGCAAGTTTTTGAACAGCATGTCTTTTAATAGCATGTTTTTGAACAGCATGTCTTTTAATAGCATGTTTTTGAACAGCATGCCTTTTAATAGCATGTTTTTGAACAGCATGTCTTTTAATAGCATGTTTTTGAACAGCATGTCTTTTAATAGCATGTCTAGCTTTTGTTTTTGCTCACAGATAATTTGATTAATGATTATGGATGGATTATTCTGATTGCTTTTTGTCTATTTTATCAACGGGATATAATAAAAGGGATAAGTGTAAAGAGAAATAAAAGTGTTTATTGATCGTTGAAGATACCCTTGAGGTTATGGGAAGTAGGTGAGTCTATTTCCTCATACAGTACAGGCTTTATGGTGAAGAAGAAGAACCATGGAGAAGGCCGACACGATAACTGAGATTACATAACCCACATTGTAAGCTTTCTAAGTGAACATGGGCCAGTGGAACAAGTGGACACACACACACTAACAATCTAGCAAAACACAGGCACACAAAGACCAGTTCTTATACACATTACGCACCAGAAACAGTAGTGTTATTCGCTCCGTACCCTGTGCATACATACAGAGCCCTTTTTACATTGGAAGAGGATGGACATGCATACACACACACACTAACATGAACACAGAAATACAAATAATGACATGCATAGTGCGCGTATTCACTACCCTGTGTGTATATATGACTTAAATGTAAATGTATATATAATGTACTGTACTGTACATATGCCCTTTTTACAGTGGAAGAAGCTAAGGAACGACAAGCTCTCTGAGTCAAATCGAATCACTACATTACCCCGAGGCAAAAGGCGAATAACAGAATGAGTTTGAATAGTTTAAATCAACGCAACATTTAAGATACTGTATCTTTACCGTCCCATTGTATATTACTGAGAAAATACGAGGAAGACATTTCTCGTACAACACAAGAAAGCCATGTTAGAGAGAGTCTGAGGAATCTCCTCATCTCTCAATGCGTTGTGTTTTTCTATAAACTGTTGTATGGTGTTTAGACTGCTGTAGAAGAAATGTGTTATGTGTTATTGTCATCTGAGGCTCTCTGTAAATACCACAGCAATACAATGTGCCCAGTGTACTTATGCAGTCCTGTGTGGCTCAGTTAGTAGAGGATGACGCTTGCAAGTTGCAACTCCAGGGTTGTGAGTTCACCTTCCCTCGAAGGACCAGTATGAAAAAGTTGTTTTAAAATGTATGCACTCAATGTATGCACTCAATGTATGCACTCAATGTATGCACTCAATGTATGCAAGTCGCTCTGGATAAGGGTATCTTGTAAATGACTAAAACATCAAATCATCCAACAAACTCATGTTGTCATCATCTCTCTCTCAATAAGTCCATGTAAACTAAATGTTGTGGGTATTGGAGACTATACAGCTATTAGTGAGATGCTCCCTGTTTGACACAGTTTGTTGGCACCACTCATGCGGGATGGGGGGACTTTTAAAAATCTCTTTTATCATCTCCCTCTCCTCATCTGAGCCCATCTTCTTGTCCTCCGTATGCCTCCTCCAGTCCTCGACTTCTTTGGCCCCGGAAACATTACCACGGACAACAACTCCTATGGATCACGTGTTCTCCACACTACCACTCGGGGTGGTGGCAACCACTCCCTATGCTACTGTGTGTGTATGCAAGTCTGTGCTGTTGTGTGTGTATGGTTGTGGACATTCTCTGTATGTACAGCCAGGCTCTCAAACAATCTCTGTATACTGCAAACATAGTGCATTCGATAAGTATTCATAACCCTTGAATGTTTCCACATTTTGTAATGTTACAGCCTTATTTTAAAACACGTATTTTATTTTTTATCCTCATCTATCTATAATGACAAAGTGAAAACAGGTTTTTGGATTTTTTTGCAAATGTATTAAAAATGAAGATTTGCTATGAGACTCAAAATTGAGCTCATGTGCATCCACTTTCTATTGATCATCCTTGAGATGTTTCTGCAACTTGATTGTTGTCCACCTGTGGTAAATTCTATTGATTTGACATGATTTGGAAAGGCACACACCTGTCTATATAATGTCCCACAGTTGAAAATGCATGTCAGAGCAAAAAACAAGCCAGGAGGTCGAAGCAATTGTCCCTAGAGCTCCGAGACAGAATTGTGTCCAGGCACAGATCTGTGCAACGGTACTAAAAAAATTATGCAGCATTGAAGGTCCCCAAGAACACAGTGGCCCCCATCATTCATCAATGGAATAAGTTTGGAACCAGCAAGACTCTTCCTAGAGCTGGCTGCCGATCAAACTGAGCAATCGGGGGAGAAGGGCCTTGGTCAGGGTGGTGACCAAGAACCCGATGGTCACTCTGACAGAACTCCAGAGTTCTTCTGTGGAGATGGGAGAACCTTCCAGAAGGACAACCATCTCTGCCGCACTCCACCAATCAGGCCTATATGGTAGAGTGGCCAGACGGAAGCCACTCCTTAGTAAAAGGCACATGAAAGCCCACTTGGAGTTTGCCAAAAGGCACCAAGGGGACTCACACACAATGAGAAACAAGATTCTCTAGTATGACAAAAACAAGATTGAACTCTTTGGCCTGAATGCCAAGTGTCCCATCTGGAGGAAACATGATACCATCCCTACGGTGGTGGCAGCAGTATACAGTGGGGATTTTGTTCAGCGGCAGGGACTGGGAGACTAGTCAGGACTGAGGGAAAGATGAACAGAGCAAAGTACAGAGAGATCTTTGATGAAATCCTGCTCCAAAGCGCTCAGGACCTCAGACTGGGGCGAAGGTTTACCTTCCAACAGGACAATGAGCCTAAGCACACATCCTAAGCACACAGCCAGAAATGGCTTCGGGACAAGTCTGAATGTCTTTGAATGGCCCAGCTAGAGCCTGGACTTGAACCCGATCTGCCATCTATTATAAAGACCCGAAAATAGATGTGCAGCGATGCTCCCTATCTAACCTGACAGAGCTTGAGAGGAACTGAAGAATGGGAGAAACTCCCCAAATACAGGTGTGCCATGCATGTAGCGTCATACCCAAGAAGACTCGAGGCTGTAATCGCTGCCAAAGGTAAAGGGACTGAATACTTATATAAATGTAATATAATTTTTTTGCTAAAGACCTGTTTGTTTTGTCATTATGGGGTTCATATGTAGATTAATGAGAGAAACAAATATAATTTAATACATTTTAGAATAAGGCTGTAATGTTACAACATGTGGAAAATGTCAAGGGGTCTAAATACTTTCCGAATGCACTGTATTAGTAATGGAATTGTAGGCTTGTGTCTCTCTCTGTCTTCACCCCTCTAAAACGCCACATTATAGATAATGAACCATGCCACAGTGCTATCGATCTGGCACCACAGTAATTAAGAAAAACATGATTTCTTCATCTCTCTCTCTCTCACACACACAGATTGACTCTGAAACCCATTCAATTGTGTGGTCCCAATCCACTTCACTCTTTTTATTGCATTACATTTACATTACATTACATTTAAGTCATTTAGCAGACGCTCTTATCCAGAGCGACTTACAAATTGGTGCATTCACCTTATGACATCCAGTGGGACAGTCACTTAACAATAGTGCATCTAAAACTTAGGGGGGGTGGGGTGAGAGGGATTACTTAACCTATCCTAGGTATTCCTTAAAGAGGTGGGGTTTCAGGTGTCTCCGGAAGGTGGTGATTGACTCCACTGTCCTGGCGTCGTGAGGGAGTTTGTTCCACCATTGGGGGGCCAGGGCAGCGAACAGTTTTGACTGGGCTGAGCGGGAGCTGTACTTCCTCAGTGGTAGGGAGGCGAGCAGGCCAGAGGTGGATGAACGCAGTGCCCTTGTTTGGGTGTAGGGCCTGATCAGAGCCTGGAGGTACTGAGGTGCCGTTCCCCTCACAGCTCCGTAGGCAAGCACCATGGTCTTGTAGCGGATGCGAGCTTCAACTGGAAGCCAGTGGAGAGAACGGAGGAGCGGGGTGACGTGAGAGAACTTGGGAAGGTTGAAATCATATCACAGTAAAAACATCCCAACTGCCATGGTGACGGGTCTCACAGAGAACCTGCACTGATGGATTCCAATTCAGTTGGGATATGATATGTATGAATATTAGAAAATACTTTGACACAAACATCATCTTCTTTTGTTATATTATGGATTTTCTGGAGAGGTCTCTCATATGCCCTCCAAACCTCCACATACAATTTCCATAAGTCTATTCCGCTAACACACTTTCCCTCTCAATATCACTGTCTCTCTCTATCCCATATCCCCAAGTGTATATTAGAGCCTTTGTTTGGCCTACACAAATATACACAGGCATAATCTCTCATTTAAATATGGCATGTAATTGAGTTAATCTTTGCTTCTCTATTGGTCAGGTGCCCAGGTTGTCTGTTCAGCCATATAGATTAGCATTAACAGAAGGGAAGGACGGAGAGGAGGGTGAAAAAGAGTGTTTGCATGTTTGTCCAAGCTACATAACATAGCTGGCAGTGGGCTGGTAATTCCAAAAATTGACAGCACTGTGGTGAATGATGACGAGTCAACCGTTGGCAGAAAGCTGTTCCATTTTTATAAAATTTGCTGCCAAAGCAGCAACTACTCTTCCTGGGGTCCAGCAAAATTAAAGCAGTTAAATACAATTTTTAAAAATTGCATTACATTACATTGCACAATACATTACATGTGTGCCCTCAGGCCACTACTCTACTATTACATATCTACAACACAAAATGTGTGTATATAGTGTGTATGTTATTGTGTGTGTCGTGTCTCTGCCTCTGTGTGTGCCTCTTCACAGTCCCCACTGTTCCAAAAGGTGTAATTTCATCTGCATGCATGAGATACTTGATGTGAAATCGAGATACAAATAGTCATGGCTCTATGTACTGTGCACCTCCCATAGTCTGTTCTGGACTTGGCAACTGTGAAGAGACCTCTGGTGGCATGCCTTCTGGGGTCATTTTGATTTTTATTTTACCTTTATTTAACCAGGCAAGTCAGTTAAGAACAAATTCTTATTTTCAATGACAGCCTAGGAACAGTGGGTTAACTGCCTGTTCAGGGGCAGAACGACAGATTTTTACCTTGTCAGCTCAGGGGTTTGAACTTGCAACCTTCCGGTCACTGGTCCAACGCTCTAACCACTAGGCTACCCTGCCGCCCTGTATAGGTATCTGAGCTGTGTGCTAGTAGTTTAAACAGACAGCTATGTGCATTCAACATGTAAATAGTTCTCACAAATACAATTAATGATGAAGTCACTCTCTCCTCTACTTTCAGCCAGGAGAGATTTACATGCATATGAATAATGTCAGCTCTCCGTGTACATTAACGGGCCACCCATTGAGCCCTGTTCTGGGGCAATTGTAATTTGCCTCTTTTGTTGCACCTGACCACATGATTGGACAGTAGTCCAGGTGCGACAAAACTAGGACCTGCCTTGTTGATAGCGATGTTAAGAAAGCAGAGCAGGGGGGATCACGTGACCCTTGAAGAAGATGGCCGCATGAACTAAGAGCTCCGCACAAGTAGTTTCCAATTCCTAATCTTACCTCCACTCCAAGTTCAAACTCCTTTAGCTTTAGTAAAAAAAAGTAATGGCGGCTGCAAAAGGCGACACTACAGGTGACATTTTTACCCGGACTCGAGCATTAGCGACGGAAAAAGCCTCCAAGAAGAAGCTAGCTTCAGAAAAAGCCAGCGCCATTAGCAAGAGGACCCGCTCTCCCCCGAGGCCCAACGAATGCCAACCTCGCACTCTGTCGAAGACATCCTTTCTGAGTTGAGATCCTAACGTACATAACTCAACCCTAAATTAGATGCCATTAATTATCAGATCAGTGTGATAGGGGGCAAGGTGACAATCCTGGAAAACGCTTTGCCTCACATCAACAACAAGAACCATGGACGAGGCAGAGGGGCGAATCATATCCATTGAAAACTTATTGACAGATGCCATGGAAACAATAGAATATGCTAAAAAGAAAATAGAGCATCTGGAAGAGAAAACAGAGGACCTGGAAAATAAGGGGCGAAGGAATAATTGTGTTCTATTAAATCTGGGTGAAAAAGAAGAGGGAAACATGCCACTGATCCGCTACCTGCAAGACAAACTACCCGAGTGGCTCCACCTGCCCACCGACAGGCCCATAGAACTCGAGAGAGCTCACCGAGCACTGAGGCCCCCACCAGTAGCCAGACAACCACCGCGCCCAATCGCCATACGTTTCCTGAGATTCACCGACAAGGAACGAGTCCTACAGGCGGCGAAAAACAACACCATCACAGTGGGAAACGCCAAACTCACTTTACACCAGGACCTGTCACCTGGAATAAGCCGAAAGCGCAGAGGGATTGACAAAGTGAAGAAATAGTCCATTGACCGAGGCATCTTCAGGGGATTGAAATACCCAAACGAGCTCAGGATTCTTCACCAAGGAGCCTTGCGCAACTTCAAAACTCCGAAGAGGCTAAATGTTTTTTGAAAGACAATCCTGGTCAATGAGAAACAGACCAATGACTAAATGTGATTAATGCTATTACTAAAGGAGTTAAGACAACATATAGCCAATATCCAAAGACCCATCCGCCCCGCTAAATGTCATTATAGCCTTCCAATTAATATTTATTTTCCTTTAGCTGAGAGGGATAGGCTCTATATCCTAACCTAGGCCTACTAATGTTTCAGCCTACTTGTATTTCCCTGTTTTTTTGTTGCTATTATTACTTGGGGTTCCCTATGTCCCCTGTGGGAGGTATATGTAGGCTGGGCTATTGATTTTACTTTTAGTGTGGTCTGGACGGGGGCTACTGTGTCATTTACTCAATGCGGGGCGGAGAGGATGAGCCATTTCTTTGGTGGGGAGGGGGAGACGTTGTGCGTTGCTAACTGTTCCTGTTTTTTTCGGAACACAGAATTGAGACTGAGCGGGGGGGTAATAGATCCAACGGGATGTGTCGAGTTGTTTGGGAACTCGGCTGGGGTGTTCAGAGATTGTTATTTTATATACACCATTTATTTTCCTTTTATGTGAACGCAGCTATAACTATTTTCCACCTTTTACCCAGCGATGACTTGCACTAAAGTTCGATTACTGTTCGATGATGAAGACTAGTACCTTAAATCTATTGACATGGAACTACCATGGTCTAGGTCATGCAATAAAACAGAAAAAGACACTATGTGCTCTAAAAAAGGAAAAAGCAGACATCGCGCGCTATTACAAGAGACACACCTCTGTGATGCTGAACATGCCAAACTCCGCAGAGCTTGGGTGGGACAGGTGTATTTCAAACAGTAGAGGCACAGCCATACTTATCCATAAGATATTTTAATTGTACCCTTAACCCAACCCTAGACAAATCATCTCAAGTCCCCACCACAAATCCTAGATCTGCAAAGATGTTGAACTCTCTTACTAAAGAGATGGAGAGAGACTAATAGCTCATCTATGGACTATACATACTACTCTAATGTCCATAACACCTACTCCCGTATAGATTACATTTTTATCCCAAAGAGTTTCATATATTCAGCCACATGTACAATCGGACCCATGGCACTTTCAGAACACACCTTTTTCCACCTCCGCTTTGACCTCTGCAAAAACATCCCGAAGTCAAAGAGCTGGAAATTCAACACCTCCATGCTATCAAACGAAGCCTTCCATACATTGGCAACTACATGGATAGACGACTACACACAAGACAACAAAGATTCTCCTGTTTCTCCAGCCACAATGTGGGACACTGCTAAAGCCACACTAAGAGGTCATCTAATTGCATATGCTTCCTCTAAGAAAAGAGCAATGGAAGCACACAGGCTAGATCTTGAGAGGGAGCTGGAATGCTGTGAAAAAATACATAAACAATCCCCAGACAGCACCTCTGGAGTCATCTTAAAGCAGCCAAAGCCAGACTGAATTTGGACTACACTCGGGAGATAAAAAAAAGAGTTCTTTACTAATCAGAAATACCATGAGTATAGCAATATGCCCAGTAGATTGCTTGCTTACCAATTAAAAAAGGAACCGTCAGAGCGTACAATCATGGCTATCCGAACAGCAGAGGACGAGGTCACATGACCCAAAAAAAGATACATTTAACTTTTCATGATTTTAACTGCAAACTATATACCTCTGAGAGAAAACACACGGAGGCAGAACTCCACTCTTTCCTAGAGGGAATCTCGCTACCTAAACTATCAGAGACCGACCAAGAAGATCTCAACTCCACCTTCACTCCCGAGGAGATCCTGGAGGCAATTACCTCCATGCCACCTAATAAGTCGCAAGGCCCAGATGGATTCCCCAGAGAGTTCTACAAAGCTTTTTGGCCCCAGCTCAGCCTTATCTTCATGCCAATGTTGTGATCTTTAGCAAAAACAGAGTTCTCACAGACTCACTGCACAGAGCTCGCATTACAGTGTTGCTCAAAAAGGACAAGGACCCTCTATCCTGCTCGTCCTTCCAGCTCATAAGCTTGTTGGATTTCGACTTCAAAATAATTACCAAATTGCTCCCCCAAAGACTAAACACTCTTCTTCCCAAAATAATAAAAGCGGACCAAACTGGATTTATTAGAGACAGATACTCTTCTGATAACATTCGCCGTCTTTTTAATATTACTGATCAAGTAAACGCACAGTCCTGATGTCCTGCTGGCTTCACTGGATGCTGAGAAGGCGTATGACAGGATGGAGTGGAGCTTTCTGTTTTCAGTCTTAGAAAAGTTCAATATGGGCCCACATTTTATTAAATGGATCAAATCACTATACTCTCATCCAAATGCCATGGTGACTACTAACGGACTGAACTCTGACAGATTCTCTCTGGAACAGGGCACAAGACAAGGGTGCTCGCTGTCCCCCCAGCTCTACTTGTTGGGGGCGGAGCCTCTGGCAGAGCTGATAAGGAGCAATCCAAGTATTATGGGTGTTTCTGCAGGCGGCCTCCAGCAAAAGATTTCGCTTTACGTGGATGATGTCTTGCTCTACATATCCAACCCTGAGAAATCCCTCCCTCTCATTTTAGACACAATTGCTCATTATGGCAAGTTTTCAGGGTATAAGATCAATTTGAACAAATCTGCCCTCTCAATATTACACTCACCAGCTCTATGAAGACACTATGTCCTTTCCAATGGAAAACACAGGGGTTTCAATACCTTGGGATCTTCATAACACCAGATCTGAATAGCCTTTTCAAGGAAAATTAGCTTCCACTCCTGGATCAAATCAAGAATGATCTCCAAACCTGGATCTCCCTCCCAATTAGCTTAGTAGGAATAATTAATGTAATCCGTATGAATGTCCTCCCTAGACTGAACTATTTATTTCAGATGCTCCCATGCTATAACCCAGTTTCCTTTCCAAAACAACTAACCAAAGCATCACCAAATTTATATGGGGCAATAAAAAACCTATGATCAAGTTTTCCACTCTGTCGAAACCCGAATCTAAGGGTGGTCTTGCCCTCCCCTCCCTTCAATTGTACTACTGGTCTGCCCAAATCCACAACATGCCAACATGGATCACAAACAGACAAGAGTCAATCTGGATTCAGATAAAAGCCCTTAAGCTCAATTATATTCATTAATCACTTTAGTGAAGTGGGCAACATAGCCAAAACCTTTGTGATTTACAGCACCCTACTAGCGTGGAGGGACTATAAGAAATACCTGGGCATTTCCTCCCTCACTCGCCTATAGTAGGAAACCCAGACTTGGCAAAAGCCCTGAGGGATACCAACTTTAATCTTTGTCATACTCTAGGAATCAGGACCTTTTCAGACCTATTTCATCAGAAAAACACTACACTGAAATCCTTTCAAGAGCTCTGCAGTGAATTCAATGTGCCAAGATCCCTTTTTATTTGTTTTATATCTTCAAATTAGACATGTCATTTCCTAATTTACTTCCAAAAGGAGGTTGAGAACTCAGCTGAATGAAGTTGAAACCCTTCTTGTCACAGCACAATCCACTAAAGGCAAAATATCTTATATCTATAGACTCCTTTCTGAGAAAGGTTGAAGGAGGCTCCTCCTTGACTCCTTTGAAAATAACCTGGGAAAATGACCTTGGTTGACTATCAGTGATGAGCTATGAGGTTTGCAACAGGGTATACTGATGTAAAAATGAAATAATCTAATTACACATTTTTGTACAAATTTTATTACACTCCTTTGAGACGCCATAGAATGAAAACAGATATGTCTCCTAACTGTAAAAGATGTACCTCTGAAAGTGGAACCTATATGCATGTATTTTAGAGCTGTAGAGATTGCAAGATACAGTTTGATATGACCCCGTGTATCTATCTACTTTATGCCTTTGTTCTTGATCCTGACAGAGAAAATTTGCTTATGACTATTACATACTTTGCTAATAAATGTATTATTCTATTGTCGGCCTCTAATACCCCTCTGTTCTGCTTTTCTGATGTATCAAATACTTATGACATGCAATAAAATGCAAATTAATTACTTAAAAATCATACAATGTGATTTTCTGAATTTTAGATTCCGTGTCTCACAGTTGAAGTGTACCTATGATAAGAATTACAGACCTGGGAAAACCTGCAAAATCGGCAGTGTATCAAATACTTGTTCACCCCACTGTCACCGAAAAAAACATATTATTATTTTTCTTTTTTAAAATATTTTATTTTAATTGAATTTTTTTTTTATTATTATTATATATTTTAACTTATTTTTTAAAGCCTGTCACATCTGTGAATGTGGAATGTGTTTTGTTGGTTGATTGAAAAACAAAACTTAATACAACTTTAAATTGAAAAAAAAGAAAGCAGAGCGTTATTACAGACAGACCTCTCCCCATCTTAGCAACCGTTGTGTCAATATGTTTTGACCATGACAGTTTACAATCCAGGGTTACTCCAAGCAGTTCATCAACTTCCCCAATTTCCACATTATTCATTACAATATTTAGTTGAGGCTTAGGGTTTAGGGAATGATTTGTCCAAAATACAATGCTTTTAGTTTTTGAAACATTTAGGCCTAACTTATTTCTTGCCACTCTTTCTGAAATTGACTACAGCTCTTTGTTAAGTGTTACAGTGATTTCACTTGCTGTGGTAGCTGACGTGTATTGTGTTGAGTCATCAGCATACATAGACACACAGGCTTTACTTAGAGCCAGTGGCAGGTCATTAGTAAAGATTTAAAAAAAAATAAAGGGCCTAGACAGCTGCTCTGGGGAATGCCTGACTCTACCTGGTCTATGTTGGAGAGCTTCCATTAGAGAACACCTTCTGTGATATGTTAGACAGGTAACTCTCGATCAACAATATAGCAAGGGATGTAAAGCCATTTTCCAGCAGTAGATTATGATTGATAAAAACAATTTCATAAATGGGTCAAGGGGAGCGTCTGGTTGCTCCTCATTACACACGTGTCACAGACCAGCAAATATGATTTACATCTTCAACATAGGAATCACTACAAAACGTATTGTATGACTTCTTATACAGCATATTTCTGGGCGCAGCTTGATGAAAGCCAGTCAATATTTAGGTCACCCAGAAAATATACCTCTCAGCTGATATCACATACATTATAAAGCATTTCACACATGTTATCCAGATACTCATTATTAGCACTTGGTGGTCTATAGCAGCTTTCCACAAGAATGGGCTTTAAGTAATAATAATAATAATAATAATAATATGCCATTTAGCAGTCACTTTTATCCAAAGCAACTTACAGTCATGTGTGCATACATTCTACGTATGGGTGGTCCCGGGAATCGAACCCACTACCCTGGCGTTACAAGCGCCATGCTCTACCAACTGAGCTAAGTGAGGCAGGTGAACCTGTAGCCATATTGCTTCCTCTCTAAACTTTACAGGAACATGACTCTGAACATAAATGACATCATCTCCACCATTGGTAATACTGACTCTTCTGGTTAAAACCATATATTGCTATCACTGTTTGATCAAAGGTGTTATCTAAGTCAGTGCTTCCCAAAACTGTGAGTTGCAACCCTTAGGGGTCACATATTTTTCCAAAAGTGTACTAAGTGTTGGTAACAGGCTGACTGGTTGGCTGTTTGAGACAGTAAATGGTGCTTTGCAATTCTTGGTTAGTGGAATGACTTTTGTTTCCCTCCAAGCCTGAGGGCACACAGGAACCAAGAAGGGCCATGGTGCTGGACCTCTAACCATGTTAGAGTAACACCCTCCCTCCCTATTCCTGTGTTTGTCAGATGGCGTGACTGACACATGGCCAGCCTGGCTGTCTTTCTATCTCTCCCCCTTCTTTCTTTTCCTCTCCCTCCCGCTCTCAACGAGCTGAAAATGTCACCTCCCAGACAACAGTTTATTCCCTACTTCCCTCCACCTCCCCTCCTCCCCCATCGTCCCTTGTTCACACACTAACTGTACTATGATATACTGTACAGCAAATATCACGTCCTTTCTCATTTCAAACTCAAA
>NC_060173.1:100048420-100070920 GCF_021184085.1 Oncorhynchus gorbuscha
ACACTCTGGAAGAAATGGCAGCGCTGGCAGAGGACACACACAGAACACTGCAGGGCTCGCTTTGGGGACACATTCTAGCATGCCGTCTTTGTTGTGATGGGCAGTCAAAACTAAATACACACAACACCCTCTGACACCCCCCACACACACACATAGTGGAGCTCATCTGTCTGTCAGTCATAGTGTGTGCATCATCACACAGACCGTGCTTGCTGAATATGCATACTGCGATGGATGTCAGGGCCCAGAGAGAGATGTTTTTTTTTACTGTGACACACCAGATAGGTGCAGTGAAATGTTTTGTTTTACAGGGTCAGATATAGTAGTACAACACCCATGGAGGAGGGAGGATCATAAGGACATAGTAGTACAACACCCATGGAGGAGGGAGGATCATAAGGACATAGTAGTACAACACCCATGGAGGAGGGAGGATCATAAGGACATAGTAGTACAACACCAATGGTGGAGGGGAGAGGATCATAAGGACACACATTTTCAGTAATAGGATGTTGCCCAAACCCAGTGTTGAACTACAATAGCAATATAAAATAGTCAGTGTTTCCCCCTACATAACACTGAGACAGAAGGAAAGGGAAAGAGAGGAGAAGAGAGCAGGAGGAAAGGAGAATAGAGAGAACAAGAGGAGAAGAGAGGAGAAGAAAAGGGGAGAAGAGGAAAAGTGAGAAGAAAAGAATGCAGAGAGCAGGAAATGCTGTGGAGCTGATGATGTTGTATCAGATAAGAGCTGTCAGTGTGCTTCACGCACATACACACACACTCACACACACAGACAGATACAGACACAGACACACACTAAACAAGGTGTCAGAACGCCAGCCTAGAGAGCGACCGGGTAGAGAAAACCTGGAAAACCTTCAGGAGAAGTACAGTAGGCTGGGATTACACGAGGTACAGGACACATGATGGTGAAGTCAACTCACATTTATCACTGAGGTACAGGACAGATGACGGGGAAGTCAACTCACATTTATCACTGTGGTACAAGACACCCGATGGTGAAGTCAACTCACATTTATCACTGTGGTACAGGATACCCGATGAGGAAGTCAACTCACATTTATCACTGAGGTTCAGGATACGCGATAGAGAAGTCAACTCACATTTATCACTGAGGTACAGGATACCCGATGGGGAAGTCAACTCACATTTATTACTGAGGTACAGGATACCCGATGGGGAAGTCAACTCACATTTATCACTGAGGTACAGGATACCCGATGAGGAAGTCAACTCACATTTATCACTGAGGTACAGGATACCCGATGGTGAAGTCAACTCACATTTATCACTGAGGTACAGGACACCCGATGGGGAAGTCAACTCACATTTATCACTGAGGTTCAGGATACGCGATAGAGAAGTCAACTCACATTTATCACTGAGGTACAGGATACCCGATGGGGAAGTCAACTCACATTTATCACTGAGGTACAGGATACCCGATGGGGAAGTCAACTCACATTTATCACTGAGGTACAAGACACCCGATGGGGAAGTCAACTCACATTTATCACTGAGGTACAGGACAGATGACGGGGAAGTCAACTCACATTTATCACTGAGGTTCAGGATACGCGATAGAGAAGTCAACTCACATTTATCACTGAGGTACAGGATACCCGATGGGGAAGTCAACTCACATTTATCACTGAGGTACAGGATACCCGATGGGGAAGTCAACTCACATTTATCACTGAGGTACAGGATACCCGATGAGGAAGTCAACTCACATTTATCACTGAGGTACAGGATACCCGATGGTGAAGTCAACTCACATTTATCACTGAGGTACAGGATACCCGATGGGGAAGTCAACTCACATTTATCACTATGGTACAGGATACCCGATGGTGAAGTCAACTGACATTTATCACTGTGGTACAGGATACCCGATGGGGAAGTCAACTCACGTTTATCACTGTGGTACAGGATACCCGATGGGGAAGTCAACTCACATTTATCACTGTGGTACAGGATACCCGATGGTGAAGTCAACTCACATTTATCACTGTGGTACAGGATACCCGATGAGGAAGTCAACTCACATTTATCACTGAGGTACGGGATACCCGATGGGGAAGTCAACACACATTTATCACTGAGGTACAGGATACCCGATGAGGAAGTCAATTCACATTTATCACTGAGGTACAGGATACCCGATGGTGAAGTCAACTCACATTTATCACTGAGGTACAGGATACCCGATGGGGAAGTCAACTCACATTTATCACTGTGGTACAGGATACCCGATGGGGAAGTCAACTCACATTTATCACTGAGGTACAGGATACCCGATGGGGAAGTCAACTCACGTTTATCACTGAGGTACAGGACAGATGACGGGGAAGTCAACTCACATTTATCACTGAGGTACAAGACACCCGATGGGGAAGTCAACTCACATTTATCACTGAGGTACAGGATACCCGATGGGGAAGTCAACTCACATTTATCACTGTGGTACAGGATACCCGATGGTGAAGTCAACTCACATTTATCACTGTGGTACAGGATACCCGATGGGAAAGTCAACTCACGTTTATCACTGTGGTACAGGATACCCGATGGGGAAGTCAACTCACGTTTATCACTGGGTACAGGACAGATGACGGGGAAGTCAACTCACATTTATCACTGAGGTACAAGACACCCGATGGGGAAGTCAACTCACATTTATCACTGAGGTACAGGACAGATGACGGGGAAGTCAACTCACATTTATCACTGAGGTTCAGGATACGCGATAGAGAAGTCAACTCACATTTATCACTGAGGTACAGGATACCCGATGGGGAAGTCAACTCACATTTATCACTGAGGTACAGGATACCCGATGGGGAAGTCAACTCACATTTATCACTGAGGTACAGGATACCCGATGAGGAAGTCAACTCACATTTATCACTGAGGTACAGGATACCCGATGGTGAAGTCAACTCACATTTATCACTGAGGTACAGGATACCCGATGGGGAAGTCAACTCACATTTATCACTATGGTACAGGATACCCGATGGTGAAGTCAACTGACATTTATCACTGTGGTACAGGATACCCGATGGGGAAGTCAACTCACGTTTATCACTGTGGTACAGGATACCCGATGGGGAAGTCAACTCACATTTATCATTGTGGTACAGGATACCCGATGGTGAAGTCAACTCACATTTATCACTGTGGTACAGGATACCCGATGAGGAAGTCAACTCACATTTATCACTGAGGTATGGGATACCCGATGGGGAAGTCAACACACATTTATCACTGAGGTACAGGATACCCGATGAGGAAGTCAACTCACATTTATCACTGAGGTACAGGATACCCGATGGTGAAGTCAACTCACATTTATCACTGAGGTACAGGATACCCGATGGGGAAGTCAACTCACATTTATCACTGTGGTACAGGATACCCGATGGGGAAGTCAACTCACATTTATCACTGAGGTACAGGATACCCGATGGGGAAGTCAACTCACGTTTATCACTGAGGTACAGGACAGATGACGGGGAAGTCAACTCACATTTATCACTGAGGTACAAGACACCCGATGGGGAAGTCAACTCACATTTATCACTGAGGTACAGGATACCCGATGGGGAAGTCAACTCACATTTATCACTGAGGTTCAGGATACGCGATGGTGAAGTCAACTCACATTTATCACTGTGGTACAGGATACCCGATGGTGAAGTCAACTCACATTTATCACTGAGGTACAGGATACCTGATGGTGAAGTCAACTCACATTTATCACTGAGGTACAGGATACCCGGTGGTGAAGTCAACTCACGTTTATCACTGAGGTACAGGATACCCGATGGGGAAGTCAACTCACATTTATCACTGAGGTACAGGATACCCGATGGGGAAGTCAACTCACATTTATCACTGAGGTTCAGGATACCCGATGGGGAAGTCAACTCACGTTTATCACTGAGGTACAGGATACCCGATGGGGAAGTCAACTCACATTTATCACTGAGGTACAGGATACCCGATGGTGAAGTCAACTCACATTTATCACTGAGGTACAGGATACCCGATGGGGAAGTCAACTCACATTTATCACTGAGGTACAGGATACCCGATGGGGAAGTCAACTCACATTTATCACTGAGGTTCAGGATACGCGATGGTGAAGTCAACTCACATTTATCACTGAGGTACAGGATACCCGATGAGGAAGTCAACTCACATTTATCACTGAGGTACAGGATACCCGATGGTGAAGTCAACTCACATTTATCACTGAGGTACAGGATACCCGATGGTGAAGTCAACTCACATTTATCACTGAGGTACAGGATACCCGATGAGGAAGTCAACTCACATTTATCACTGAGGTACAGGATACCCGATGGTGAAGTCAACTCACATTTATCACTGAGGTACAGGATACCCGATGGTGAAGTCAACTCACATTTATCACTGAGGTACAGGATACCCGATGAGGAAGTCAACTCACATTTATCACTGAGGTACAGGATACCCGATGGTGAAGTCAACTCACATTTATCACTGAGGTACAGGATACCCGATGGTGAAGTCAACTCACATTTATTACTGAGCCATCATACTGATACAAATGTGTTTATCTCCTGAAGGAAAGCCTGTACGTTATAACTATTTTATTGTACAGTGTCAAGAGGTGAAGGTGTTTCAAGGAATATGTCCTAAATGGTACCCGATTCCCTCTATAGTGCACTACTTGTGACCAGAGGACTATGTGCCATGGTCAAAAGTAGCGCACTATAAAGGAAATAGGATGCCATTTGGGCGCATCCAACGTGTGTGTATTTTTGCTGTTGAAAGCAGACTGAATCATTTCTGTTGAAGGTTGTCCATCTCCCTAGGACTTGCTGTTTCACCCTTCTGTACCTTCACCCTACCAAACGCAGGGGGCTCCACATACATTCTATGTTCTTTTTCCAAAACAGAGAGAGGTGAGAGGTGAAGAGACGCACACCATCAAGAGGAGTGAAAATGCTCTCCTTTAAGGAGAAAGCTTCTCCATCTCCATCCCTACATCTCTCCATCCCTCCTTCAGTTCACAACACACAGCAATCAAGTGGGTGGAAATCAATTCCATGGCGCAGCAGATGAGAGAGGGAGAAAAACGCCTGTGTTGGAGATTTAGATTCCACCAGGCGGTAAACGGAAATAACCAGTCAGCGGTGAGCCGTCCCAGCCAAAGTACCAGGCAGGTAGACTCGGGCGCCATCTCTCCCCCATCTTACACTCCTTTCGCTGGGACGTGCTCCCTGAGTCGAGTGGGTGTAATTCAGAAGATTCAGAAACACATCTGACGCACCTACCTGAAGAGAGTTCTCTGTCTCTTTATCTTTTCCCACTCCCTGTCTGCTTCAATCTCTCCCTGTGTATCTAAAACACCTCCTCGTTCCCCTCAGCTCAACTTTTGTAACTGTGAAATATATCTTACGAAAACTGCTTAAGGCTCCCAATGAAAATCAGCAGTGGGCCCAAGCTGGATTGATTTGGAATAGATATACCAATACTATTTTCATTTTCATTTGGTTCAATTGTTAACCTTTATACTGTATATACAGGTTATTCTCATTGAGATGAAATGTATTTTACATAGAAACCTGTTCAAGAACACAGCAGTTGTTTCTATAGACATTGCAGAAAATAGGGTATTTTGTGGATGTCCGAGTGCCCTAGATTAACAACGATTGATAAATGCTGGACCCGTTAATTTTAATCTGAAGACACTCATTTTATTGTAATATGACACGCATGTAGTCTCAGACACGCAGATTACACATCACACATTCATAACATGGTTACACACAATCAACTGACATTCTCAAAGGAGTCATACACAGATGCCTGGATATACACACAGATGCCTGGATATACACACAGATGCACGAAAGCATTCACACACACACACACACACACGCACGCACGCACGCGCACACACACACTCACACAAACACACACACACACAAACACACACAAGCAGAGAGACAATGTAAAACATGGCTGATCCAGTATGGGAGTTGTCAAAGGGCCTGGGCATGTTGGGGTGAGGGCAGAAGGACAAGGTTAGCTTGGGCACCAGGAGGTGGAGGAGCGACAGCACAGAGAGAGCATCAGCCTTGGATCTCTTCCCATCAAACAGACACACACACCCAGGCTTGCTGGGTTGGCAGAGGGAGAGCACAGAAATGATAGCATGGGGCCAAATAGAGAAAAAAAGAGAGAGTGGCTTGCCTCTGTTGCCTCTGCTGTAATCTGCTATCCGTGAGAGAAAACAACATGAATTCTAAACACAGACACCAGTGTGAAGAGAGGTGTCTGGGACTAGCACCAGCCAGGCCACCAGCCAGGCCACCAGCCAGGCCACCAGCTAGTAGGCAGCAGGGAGCAGGAAGCAGGCACCAGCTGTAGGGTTTTTAGAGGGGAAAGCTGGAGCTTTTCTCAATGTGAGCCGCTCACACACAACCAGCAGCCGCCTGGAGTGTGGCTGGCAGGGCAGCTGTGTTGCTGTGTTTGAGACAGGGGAGAATGACTATCCCCTCTTATTGAAGCCATGGACATTCTAGGCCGACGGCAGTATTGCAGGCATTGTTAGCAGAAACAGAATCCCCATGACAGTGAATTGAAAAAGTGCAATCTTCGTGTAAATAAAATACAATCAGACAATCATGGTACCAATAATTGCTTCTAATACACCAGATGTATGTCCTTGAACTGATTATTTTAAAATTGCACACAGAAGAAGGTTTAAGGATAGTTGAGTTGCTAATGGCAGCATGCAGGACCTCGGTCGGTCTTCCACTTGAGTTACTAAATGAGAGGGCACAGCACTGGGCTAGCCTGCAGCGTCACTTCCTGGAGTAGCTCAAACTGCGCATGTTATTTCTCCATGATACGCCATCTTAACAGACGTAATTTGGTTTCTATGAGCTGTTGATTCTTCACATAGGAGTTAATGCACTTTTAGAAAACATGGTTCCAAAAGGGTTCTTCAGCTGTCCCCATAGATAACTATTTTTGGTTTCAGGTAGAACCCTTTTTGAATCCAGGTAGAACCCTTTTGGGTTCCATGTAGAACTCTCTGTGGAAAGGGTTCTACATGGAACCTAAAAGGGTTCTACCTTGAAGCAAAAAGGGTTTGTCAAAGGGTTCTCCTGTGGGGACAGCCAAAGAACCCTTGACTGCCAAAGAACCCTTCCTGGGGAACCTCTCCAGCACCGACCAGCAGTGTGTCCTCTGCGGCCACAGGTAGTGCAGTAAACATCCCCTCCTTCAGTCACCCTTAGAGCATCACCTCCGAGCTGCATAGGTGTAGGAACGGAGGTGCTGGGGAATGGAATGAACAGACCCCGATCCGGACGTCCGCGGGTGGCCAACAGGTTATCTAGCCAGATAGCTAAATCCACCAGCTGGTCGAGAGTAAGGGTAGTGTCCCTGCAGGCCAGCTCCCGACGAGGAGAGTAACATTCCCCGGAGGAGAGTAACTGTGATGTCTGGGGTCTGAATGTGTGGAGGCATTTGTTTGAGGGGGCTAAACACCCTTTTCTCATTTGGACTGACCACCGCAATCTGCGGATGTATGACACAGAGGAGCGGTTCACGGACCCCACTCCCATACTTCCGGCTTCTTGCCTGGTGGCACCGGTGGTATGGGAGGTTTACGCGGACATCGAGCGGGCGTTACGTACGGAGCCCACTCCCACCCAGTGTCCAGTTGGACGTAAGTACGTTCCTTCTGATGTTCGTGATCGATTGATCTGTTGGGCTCATACGTCACCCTCCTCTGGTCATCCTGGTATCGGGCGGACAGTGCGCTGTCTTAGTGGGAAGTACTGGTGGCCCACTTTAGCTAAGGACGTGAGGGTGTATGTTTCCTCCTGCTCGGTGTGCGCCCAGTGCAAGGCACCTAGACACCTGCCCAGAGGGAAATTACAACCCTACCCATTCCACAACGCCGTGGTCACACCTATCAGTGGATTTCGTGATGGATCTTCCTCCGTCACAAGAAAACACCACGATCCTAGTTGTTGTGGATCGGTTTTCGAAGTCCTGCCGTCTCATTCCTTTGCCCGGTCTCCCTACGGCCCTACAGACTGCAGAGGCCATGTATACACATGTTTTCCGGTACTATGGGGTGCCTGAGGATATAGTGTCTGATCGGTGTTCCCAGTTCACATCAAGGGTCTGGAGGGCGTTCATGGAACATCTGGGGGTCTCGGTCAGCCTGACCTCAGGTTTTCAGCCCGGAAGTAATGGGCAGATGGAGAGAGTTAACCAGGATGTTGGAAGGTTTCTGCGGTCTTATTGCCAGGACCGGCCAGGGGAGTGGTCGACTTTAATCCCCTGGGCAGAGATGGCCCAACACTCCCTCCGCCACTCCTCCACTAACCTGTCTCCGTTTCAATTTGTACTAGGTTATCAGCCGATTCTGGCACCGTGGCATCAGAGCCAGATAGAGGCACCTGCGGTGGATGAATGGTTTCGGCGCTCAGAGGAAACCTGGGACGCTGCCCATGTACGCCTGCAACGGGCCATCAGGCGACAGAAGGTGAGCGCCGACATCTACCGCCTTGAGGCTCAGGTGTATGCACCGGGAGACCAGGTATGGCTCTCGACCCGAAACTTGCCCCTTTGCCTGCCCTGCCGGAAGCTGGGTCCGTGGTTTGTGGGGTCATTTAAAGTCCTGAGGAGACTGAACGTGGTATGTTATAGGTTACAGCTTCCCCCTGATTATCGTATTAACCCCTCGTTCCATGTGTATCTCCTCAGGCCGGTGGTGGCTGGTCCGCTCCAGCAGTCTGAGGTGCAGCAGGTTCCTCTGCCCCCTCTGGACATTGAGGAGGACCCGGCGTATACTGTGCAAGCCATCATGGATTCAAGGCGTCGGGCGAGGGGCCTTCAGTACCTCGTGGAATGGGAGGGCTACGGTCCGGAGGAGAGATGCTGGGTGCCGGTGGAGGACATCAATTTGCTTTTAGTACCTTAAATTCCATGACTGATCAAAACTTGTTTTCTCATCTCTCTCTCGTGTCCCTCTGTAGCAGGCATTTGGTGAGCAATATGTTTGGAAAATCAAATCGCAATACATAAAGAATCGTGAGAATTGCAATACATATTGTATCGACACCTAAGTATTACGACAATATTGTATTCTGAGGTCTCTGGCTATTCCCCAATACAACTGGAGGAGTGAGATGGTAACGCTGAGAGGGAGATGAGCTGAGAGAGAGAAAGGTGGTAATGGGGGTGGGTGGAAGGGGCCTCTGATCTCTCTCTCTCTCTCTCTCACGCAACACACACACACATCGTTCTCTGTACCTTGTCTCAGCAGCAGATCTCGAGCTGCATGGGTATGGATGGTTACTGGGCCATCTGCTTATATGGGTTTACCCAGCTTCCAGAGAGAGAGAGAGAGAGTGTGTGTGTGTGTGTGTGTGTGTGTGTGTGTGTGTGTGTGTGTGTGTGTGTGTGTGTGTGTGTGTGTGTGTGTGTGTGTGTGTGTGTGTGTGTGTGTGTGTGTGTGTGTGTGTGTGTGTGTGTGTGTGCGTGCGTGCGTGCGTGCGTGCGTGCGTGCGTGCGTGCGTGCGTGCGTGCGTGTGAGTGAGTGACTGCCTATCTGCGTGACTCTGTGTGTGACTTCGTCCGTGTGTGTTTTTATACTTGTGTGTGTTCTACAAAAGCTATAACTATGCATAATTTCTAACATAACAGATTTTTCTACAATAAGTATGTATGAAAACACTTAGTTTAAAAGCACACATCCTGCATTGTGAAAAAAAGCACACATCCTACATTGTGATAATCTGTCTGGAAAAGGATCTCAAAATGGTCTGTGGTTAGACGTGACTGACTTAAAACATGCTGTTTCAGCACACAGACAGAAGACCTATTCTATTCTATTATATTCTATTCTAATTCTTTTGAACCCAGTCTCAATCTGCCACATTGACATTTCACTTTACAGGGAATAAGGAGCCATATGGGACACAGACTAAAAGCGAGCACTGTGTCCATCTGCATGTGATTTGCTCTGTGGACTGAATGTACCATGTTCCATATCAGTGGACCGCTAAGACCCTTTACCTCAGATACAACTGAAACACTGGTGAAAGCATTAGCTCTTCCGTTTATCTTTGCCCATTCCCACACCCAAAGTTTATCCATTGTTAAGAACACTTTGTCATTCTCTCTTCACAAACTCTCTGCATACCAAATGCAGAGAGTTTCCCTTTATCGAGCACAATAAAAGTGGTGCCCTTTATATATAAAAGGGTGCCATTTGGGATGCATACACTGTCCTTTGTGAGAGCACTCAGCAGCCTTGTGGTTGTTCTTCTCTTGTTCACGTTTAAAAGGACACACTCAACCATGTGTACTAACAAGGACATCAGTGAGCTAATCAGATGAGTGCAGGCAGTCGGGCATGCATACCTAGACTAAAAAGATGCCTACATGGCACGCATATGCGCCAAAGCTGTTTATGAGATGGGCCAGGCATAACAGAACAGGCCTACTTTCAAAGATGCTCCAGATTGAATAATGCATTGTTACATGTAAGTGTTACATGATGTGTTTGATTGATTTTATTATTGTCATGGGTAGCTTTCTGCTGTCTTATTGCCAGGACCGGCCGGGGGAGTGGTCATGCATCTTCAGGATGCCCAGCCCACATAAAAAAAAAGAAAAGAAAAATAAATCCAGTTTTTTTCCCTCATCAATTTACATACATGACCACATAATGACAAAGCGAAAACTGTTTATTTTATACATTTTTGCAAATGTATTGCAAATGTATTATAAATAAAAAACATAAAAAACATAAAAATCTTATTTACATTATTCAAACTCTTTGCTATGAGACTAAAAACACAGTGGCCTCCATCATTCTTGAATGGAAACACCAAGACTCTTCCTAGAGCTGGCTGCCGGGCCAAATTAGGCAATCGGATGAGAACCCGATGGTCCAGGGAGGTGACTCTGACAGAAATCCAGAGTTCTTATACTGCACTCCACCAATCAGAACTGTATGGTACAGTGGCCAGACAGAAGCCACTCCTCAGTAAAAGGCATATGACAGCCCACTTGGAGTTTGCCAAAAGGCCCCCAAAGGACTCACAGACCATAAGAAACAAGATTCTCTAGTCTGATGAAACCAAGATTGACCTCCTTGGCCTGAATGCCATGTGTCACGTCTGGAGGAATCCTGGCACCATCCCTATGTTGAAGCATCACCTGGTGGCAGCATCATGCTGAGGGGATGTTTTCAGCAGGAGAGACTGGGACAAGAGTCAGGTTTGAGGGAAAGATAAATGGAGCAAAGTACATAGACAACGCAGGAGTGGCTTCGGGACAAGTTTCTGAATGTCCTTGAGTGGCCCAGCCAGAGCTGATCGAACATCTCTGGAGAGACCTGAAAATAGCTGTGCAGTGACGCTCCTCATTCAACCTGACAGAGCTTGAAAGGATCTGCAGAGAAGAATGGGATAAACTCCCCAAATACAGGTCTGACAAGCTTGTTGTGTGATACCCAATAAGACACGAGGTTCTAATCAATGCCAAAGGTGCTTCAACAAAGTACTGAGTTTTGAATACTTACGTAAATTGAATATTTCATTTTATTTTAAAAAATGTGCAAATATTTCTAAAAACCCATTTTTGCTTTGTCATTATATTTTAATTTAATTATAATTTTACCTTTATTTAACCAGGCAAGTCAGTTAAGAACATATTCTTATTTTCAATGACGGCCTGGGAACAGTGGGTTAACTGCCTGTTCAGGGGCAGAACGACAGATTTGTACCTTGTCAGCTCGGGGGTTTGAACTCGCAAGCCTTCCGGTTACTAGTCCAACGCTCTAACCACTATTATGGGTTATTGTGTGTAGATTGATGAGGGAAAACATTATTTAATACATTTTAGAATAATGCTGTAACGTAACAAATTGTGGAAAAAGTAAAGGGGTCTGAATACTTTCCGAATGCACTGTGTATATATATTCATACGGCAGTGAAAATCAATTGAGAAAAAGTATGTAAAGTATACTTCTCTTGTCACATCTTTCAAGCCTTAGAGATCAAACCAGGAATACTTTTTTTCCTAAATAGCCATTCAAGTTTTTCTTAATCTTTGCAGCATTTTATCAACCAGTAAAGCTCTCAAATCATCATATAATAATATACAATAAAATAAAAAGTGCAGTTCATTCTCGACAGCTCCTAAATCATAGACAGTACATAGTCACTCTTCTTCATCTATGGCATTTAACCAATCTATTTCAATTGTCAGAAGCAGTATCCCGGTTCTGAACTGGGCACACAAGGACCTTTGTTTTCTGGTTAGGTGAGAGGTGACATAAGGTTTTGGTTTTAGCCATACAGTTCAGCCATGGTCAGTAGAGCATTTATCTTTGTAGCTTAGGGTTAACTTGTGTTTGATCATATGGACATGGCATCGTAATGTTATATGTTTGCTGGCTACAATTGTACTACATCTACAAGCACGATGTTACTCTTTAAATTCATGGAGCTGACATCTTGGCCTGAGTATTGAAAGAGGTAGTTTGACCTCAATAAGTTGACCTAGATCTTGATTGCATAATGCATTAAATGTTACATGTTGTTCTGATTGTGTACGTGCAGCCATTGGTTGTATTATATGAGTTGTTATTAACAACGTTATATTATACAGCCCTTGGCCTATCTCTGTCAGTGTCTGGCATACACACTCCTGGCTTGGAAGAGCACACCTGTCCACACAGTGTAAACACACTGACCCCAGAAATCCCTGTTCTGCCTCTATCCCACCATAATCACTAACGAGAGAGAGAAGGGGAAGAAAGAGGAGGGGATGTATGATAGGAGGCTGAGAGAGAGAGAGGCAGTCAGACAGACAGAGCAAGATCATTTCCAGGTGTGAGCACATAATATGGGGGCATATTAATTCATTCTGGGCACACATCCCAATACATGGTTAAAAGAGAGAAATAAATAGTAAAGAAAGAGAAGGCAAATGCCTGGGCTGGAGAACTGAGGGGATGACAGAGGACGAGTGCTGGGTGCAGAGATGAGTGCAGGTAGAGAGCTGGTTGTGTGTTGGTAGGGGGCAGCTGCCCACTATTAATGTGCCATCTGTGTAGAGAACCCAGCCAGGACACTAATCAGGCAATCCATCACCCTGCTACCTGACACTGTCAATTATACCCTGATTCACTATTCAGTGTCCCGGAGATGATGCTAGACATACACAGTGGCCAAAACCTGCCCATAGTACCCCCTCACCACATACTATAGCATCACATTGCTACCTGATTCCGTCAATTATTCCCTGATTCACTAGTCACTGTCCCAGAAATGATACATCATTGCCCGAACTATGTCGTCACCCTGCCATACAGATCCCCCTCACCAAACACCATCCACATCACGCTTATTTAAAGTTCCCGCCATACAGGACCTCATCACTAAATGTGACCAGTTTAAGAAACTTCCCGCTAGCCATGATTGGCTAAGATAATGGATGGGCTGGACATGCCCGAGAGATGAGTTCAGATTGGTCTGCCATGTAGCACCTTCTGTCTGTAACATGATCTGCTCAGTATGTATAGATAATGCTTTCTACCATGGCTTTTTTTGAAAGATATCATGACGAACTTAAAAAGTGTTGCATTGCTTCCCTGAAGTTAAAAGTGCTATCAACCAAGATTGAAAATGAATCAGATGATGAGGAAATCCCTGATGTAGCTAAAAACATTTTAATTGAACCAGACTCTGCAGAGTATTCTGATGACAGTAGTGATGGGGAAGAAAAGATCATCAACAGTGTTGTTTGTCACAAAAGAAGTTGACAAAACCATTTCACTGTAGTGTTTATACCTTCTGTATCCTGTTGTCACGGTGTGGCCCTTTCTGGGTTTAGCTAGTGGCTTCCCCCTGTCTCTCTCCTACACCCAGGTTCTGTTATCTCAGGTCATAAATTCCTGGAGGAGACTCTCTCACCCTGGCCATGCAGAAAGAGACACATAGAGAGAACAAAGGATCCCCACAATTAGGATTTGATACTAAATGTCCAGTTGTGAGAAGGTGGGAATGGGCCGTGGACACTTAAGGGATGGGGATGACAAGTGTATTTTATTTGGTGGTCTCCGAAAGGACAGGAAACACACATGACTATATCTCTGAATAGGTACATTTCTCAATTATGCGGTTTGAATCTAATTCTTGTATAAAATGAATGAGTAAACATGACACTATTTGTGAAATGATGTAAGGTGATGTTAAACCTTTAATGAAAGAGAATTGTATTCCCTTTAAAGTTTAAACAATTAATTGGCCCACCCCCGTGATCTGGCATCATGGAACAGCCCTTTCCTACTGTTACGAATAAAAACCCCTCCTGAGGAAATCCTCTTCAGACCACACATACCTCGATGGACACCGAGATGGCAAGGTTTGAATAGAGACCACCAAAACCTCAGTGTCCGCTAAGGTTGCAATTGTTGTTGAATTCCTAACCATACCACGTGGAGCATTGGCTACACGGGTGGAAATGGTTAACCTCTCTTGGGTAGGGGGCAGTATTTTCACGTCCTGATGAAAAGCATACCCAAAGTAAACTGCCTGTTACTCAGGCCCGGAAGCTAGGATATGCATATAATTGGTAGATTTGGATAGAAAACACCCAAAAGTTTCTAAAACTGTTAAAAGTATGTCTGTGAGTATAACAGAACAGATATGGCAGGCGATCATTTTGAAAGAAGTTTGGCGATATAGTAGTAGCATTTTTCGGTCGATTTCTCAGCCAAGCATGATGAAGAAACAGGAGCTTTTTTGCCGCCAAAAATAATATTTTTGGAAATAAGGAACATTTACTATCTAACTGGGAGTCTCCTGAGTGAAAGCATCTAAAGTTCTTCAAAGGTAAATTATTTAATTTGGTTGCTTTTCTTATTTTCGTGAAAATGTTGCATGCTGCCAGCAGAGCCTAGCATAGCATTATGCCATGATAAACTTACACAAATGCTTGTCTAGCATTGGCTGTAATGCATATTTTGAAAATCTGAGATGACAGTGTTGTTAACAAAAGGCTAAGCTAGTGTTTGAATATATTTTCATGAATAGGAAAAGTTTATGTCCGCTGCGTTATGCTAATGCGTTTGAGGCTATGATTACGCTCCCGGATACGGGTTTGCTCGTCGCAAGAGGTTAAGCAGTTATGTGTGATATCTTTCAAAATAGCCGCGTTATAAAGGATTACATATACTGAGCAGCACGTGTTATAGACAGAAGCGTGATATATGGCCGACCAATCTGAACTTTTCTTTTGGCATGTCCAGCTCATCCATTATCTCAGCCAATCATGGCTAGCGGGAAGGTTCCTCCCTTTTTCCGTGGCTAAACCAACAGGGCTCGTAATTTAACAATTTGAATCGTATTTACTGATGGCGTACGAGTTTGTTATTAAGGAACATGATAGTTCACATTCCAGGAGGCATTTCTACCAAAAAACGCATTTTGATTAAACACGTATGTTTACATTCAAATGCGACTCCCGTAAAGTAGTGAAGCGCAACATATGCCTAGTTTGCTGAAACTAATCATATATGAAGAAGGCATTCAATCTTTGTGGTTTTGAAGATTTACAGGTGGAGCAGGAAACAGATTCGGATTCGGATTCAGATTCAGATTCAGATTCAGATTCGTCAAAGAATTGTCAGAACAACGGGGGTCATGTTGTAGTGAGATCAGGGGTCATGTTGTAGTGAGATCAGGGGTCATGCTCAAAAGTCATGTGGAAGAGGTGATTGATGGTATCATTAAAATGGAATAATCCACCACTCTGCTCTGTTTTGCACCCGACATGAATTCTCTCTCTCTCAAAGTGCTCAACACGACTGGGGTACAAGCCATTATTGGAAGGAAGGGGGTGGAGGGTAGTCTGTGATTCTCAGAGGGTGGATCAACTGGGCGGGTCAGGGGTACAATGTAGCCCACTGAGCGAGAGGAAAACACCCAACCAGGCAGGCACTTCTGCTCATCCTCTAACATACTTTGACAGCCCATCTCCACCACAGTCGTCTGTGCGCTACCCTGTCAACAACAGACATGGACTGGAGCCGCATATAGCAAGCAGAGAAATACAAGACAGCTGTCATGATGTCATTTTAGTAGACACTCTTATGTAGAGCCACTTTCAGTAGTGAGCGCATACATTTTCATACTGGTCCCCAGTGGGAATCAAACCCACAACCCTGGCGTTGCAAGTGACGGGCTCTACCCAGTGAGCCAAATGACCAGGATGTCAATGTCAATTCTAGTGTTTTCATAGTCCGTCTCTACCATCAGCTCTACAGCTCTCTACAGTGAGTTACTGTCAACAACAGAGTTGGAGCAGAGCAGAAGGATAAACGGACACTCTCTCTATGAAATAACTATGGATTATGTTATTTATGTAGTTATAAGGAGCCATGAGCTGCTTACAGTGGTTATAGCAAGTCTCATAATACACTACACCATCTGTGTTCAATGTATTCATGCATGTAGAGCCTTTATCCATATACTGGCTTAAGGTAGCGAGAGTACACACATAGTTTGCTATGTAATTCGTCTTTTGTAAATCGTATAACGCAGATCAGATAGAAGGCCCTATAAATCCTTTATATGCTCACAGTTGAAAGAAGAGTAAACCGAGGACACATATCTCTGCAGGGGCTTACAGGAAGTCACTGACAGATAACAAAAGAAGGGTTTATAACACTCTCTCCTCAACGCTACGGATAAAAGAGAGACTGCCATTCAGCACTAAAGTGACAGCGTCACTTGACACTGACATTGTCACTTGCCCTGTAAAGGTGGCTTTTGTTGTACACTGGAGGGTCTCAGCCAGGGAAGTCATTCAGTGATCCATTCATCTCCTTGGTAAATCAATGCTCTTGTAAGTTCTCCGTCAGAGTGTAGCTACGTGTGTCTGGTGGCCTGGTTGTAAAGCGGTAGAAGGAATTAATGGTTTCCATGTGTTTGATGCCATTCCAATCCTTCCATTCCAGTCATTACAATGAGCCTGTTCTCCACTGGTGTCCTTCCACTGGTGTGAAGGGAGGGAAGGATGGCTGGGATATACAAACCATGGGAATCAAACTATTCTAATGAATAAGAACCAACCTCATAAAAGATGAAGGATAAAGTACTCTCATCAATCCTTAATCAATCATTTACAGAACTAAACAGAAAGAAAAGGTTGGCACAGTGACAGAGAGAAGAATCCATCAGTTTATTTACAGATATATCGTTATATGTGGGGATATTGGTCAAAAGGAGAGTGATATGTTGGGATATCAGCCAATAGCAGAGTGAAATGTGGGGATGTCAACCAATAGCAGATCGATATGTGGGGATATTGGCCAATAGCAGAGTGCCATGTGGGGATATTGGCCAATAGTAGAGAGATATGTGGGGGTATCGACCAATAGTAGAGTGAAATCTGGGGATGTCAACCAATAGCAGACTGATATGTGGGGATATTGGCCAATAGCAGAGAGATATCTGGGGATATTGTCCAATAACACAGTGATATGTGGATACATCGTCAAATAGCAAAGAGAAATGTAGAGATATCGGCCAATAGTTACATCCACACTCATACATGTTACATCCACACTCTGCATGCTAAGGTCTTTGTTTGGAGAAACTATTCAATATACTTCCAGGAATGTGCTAATGCTGCTACTTAGCTAATGACATTAGCTAGAGAAATGCTGACAGACAGGGAAACATGGAGACAGGACTAATGTGACCCCGTTAGCATCACAAACACACACATCCACACGCACACAAACCAGTGTTCCTTAGTTAGCAGTGACCTTACTGACAGTAATACAATGATTATAGAAAGCAACGTGTGGTAATTTGTTAAATGACACCTGTGTTAGCTCGGCTGGGCAGAGAAGAGGAGTCTCTCGCAGTCTCTCCTCTCTCTCTTCCTTTCTCTCTCTTTTTTCTTTCTCTCTTTCTCAGGTTTATTTCCACCTGTTTATAAATGAGATGTCAGCATTGCATCTAATTGCAGTGATAATTTAGCCCAGTGTCTCTGTCTGCGGCACTGACTGCCCTCCACCCTCAGCTCTCTGTCTACCTCTACCTACCTCGATACCTACCAGGAACTCTTAGCAGTCTCTTCTTGTGTGACTCTACCAGGGCTCTAAATGCAAACATTTCACAGGTAGCACTGGTGCTCCTAACTCATAAAAGTTAGGAGCACAACATAAAAATCAGGAGCAGCAGAAACTATTTGTATTAATCTATTGAAATATAGTCTACGTATTCTAGCAACTTCTGAAGCACATGTTGTGCCCTAGAAAACAATATGTAACCGTGTAAATACATTTGTTTATTATGAAAAGCTGAAATGTTGACACTGACATTGAAATTACAAAGTCATTTGTGCAATATTAGGTTTCTACATAGTGTAAAATAATTATTTTCCTATTGAGATGCATTATATTGAAAATTGTACACTAGTTACCAGATTGTTAGGTAGCTAGCTAATGAGATGACTGAACACGGTGCTAAATGGCATGTATTATATTATTATTATTAAGCAAATGGCCCGAGAGTTGTTTAGAACGGCCTGCGACATGGTTCATGACTGTCAAATGTTGCCCAACAATCTGCCATAAGAGGAAAAATGTTGTGCCAGTATTATGTGTCCTTTCTATTTGGGCTAGAAACAAGCCATTTCCGCTGTAGTAATGGTACAACCCTGATGCAAATTAATATGCACTCACTTTACAACAATTATTATCTGGGGAATTTATTTTGTAGGCACACTGGTGCTCCCAAAATAAAATGTCATGTCACACAGCAAGATATTTAGGAGAATATGCAACTGAAACGAGAGCCATGGTCTCTACATTTATCTCTATGTTTGTGGGATAGACAATGTGGGATTTCCCTTTTCCCTCCATATCTCTTGGTCTCTCTTGGTTTTTCTTATATGTTTGGGTAGGCCAGGGTGTGACATGGGTTCATATGTTGTGTTTCGTATTGGGGTTTGTATTATTTGGGATCGCGGCTGATTAGGGGAGTGGTATAGGTTTGGCTGCCTGAGGCGATTCTCAATTAGAGTCAGGTGCTTATCGTTGTCTCCGATTGGGAACCGTATTTAGGCAGCCTCAGTTTCGCTTTGTATTTCGTGGGTGTTTGTACCTGTCTCTGTGTTGTAGTCACCAGATAGGCTGTAATTAGTTTCACGTTCCGTTCTGTTGTTTTTGTATTTAGTTTCAGTTATTTCATGTACTGCATTTTCATTCATTAAAAGCATGAGTAACCAACACGCTGCATTTCGGTCCGACTCTCTTCATTCAACAGACGAACGCCGTTACAGAAACACCCACCGCTCACGGACCGAGCAGCGTGTAAACTGGCAGGATCTAAAAGAGGACGTTATGGACGGTAGAGGCATGGAGTATACGACGTGGGAAGAAATCGACAGGTGGGCGGCCGACCCAGAGAGAGTGCAGGAGCCCGCTTGGGATTCGCTTCAGCAGTGCGAGGAGGGCTATAGATGAATGGAGTCTAAAAGGAAAACACGGCGACGCAGAGCGAAAAACGAAAGTAACCCCCAAATATTTATTGGGGGAAAGCGCAGAGAGAGAGTGGCTGAGTCAGGAGTCAGACCTGAGCCTACTCTCCCTGTTAATTGTGAGGAGCAGCAATATAAGGACTTCTGGTCTTGGGAGATGATATTAGACGGAAAAGGACCCTGGGCGGAGCCGGGAGAATATCGCCGTCCCAAGGAAGAAATAGATGCGGGTAAAGCGGAGAGGCACTGGTATGAGGAGGCAGCACGGCGACGCGGTTGGAAGCCGGAAAAGCAACCCAAAAAAATTATTGGGGGGGGCTAGAAGGGAGAATAGTTATGCCAGGTAGGAGACCTGCGCAAACTCCCTGTGCTCACCGTTGGGCTAGAGAGACCGGGCAGGCACCGTGTTATGCTATGGAGCGCACAGTGTTTCCAGTGCGGGTGCAGAGCCAGGTGCGGCACATACCAGCCCTTCCTATTGGCAGGGCTAGAGTGGGCATCGAGCCAGGTAAGCTTGGGCAGGCTTGGTGCTCAAGAGCTCCAGTGCGCCTGCACGGTCCGGTCTATCCAAAGCCACCTCTACACACCAGTCCTCCGGTAGCAGCTCCCCGCACCAGGCTTCCTGTGCGTGTCCTCGATCCAGTACCACCAGTTCCAGCACCACGCACCAGGCCTCCAGTGCGCCTAGCCTGTTCAGCGCAGCCAGCGCTTTTCTCCTCTCCTGCGCTGTCGGAGTCTCCCGCCTGTTTAGCGCAGCCAGAGCCTTTCTCCTCTCCTGCGCTGCCGGAGTCTCCCGTCTGCCCAGCACCGCCAGTGCTCCCAGTCTGCCCAGCGCCGCCAGTGCTCCCAGTCTGCCCAGCACCGCCAGTGCTCCCAGTCTGCCTAGTTCTCCCAGTCTGCCCAGCGCCGCCAGTCTGCCCAGCGCCGCCAGTCTGCCCAGTGCCGCCAGTGCCGCCAGACAACCAGTCTCTTCCAGATCTGCCAGACAACCAGTCTCTTCCAGATCTGCCAGACAACCCGACTCTTCCAGTCCCGCCAGCCAGCCAGGATTTACCGGAGCCTACTACCTGCCTGAGCTTCCTCTCAGTACTGGGCTTCCTCTCAGTACTGGGCTTCCTCTCAGTACCGGGCTTCCCCTCAGTCCCGAGCTGCCCCTCAGTCCCGAGCTGCCCCTCTGTCCCAAGCTGCCCCTCTGTCCCGAGCTGCCCCTCTGTCCTGAGATGCCCCTCTGTCCTGAGATGCCCCTCTGTCCTGAGATGCCCCTCTGTCCCGAGCTGCGCCTCAGTTATGTGGGGATCTGGGTGAGGACTATTAGGCCATGGTCGGCGGAGAAGGTGGATTATCCCAGGACGCGAAGGGGAGGAAATAGGACAGTAATGGAGTGGGGTCCACGTCCCGAGCCAGAACCGCCACCATGGACAGACGCCCACCCGGACCCTCCCTATGCTCTTGAGGTGCGTCCGGGAGTCCGCACCTTAGGGGGGGGGGTTCTGTCATGCCTTGGTAATTGTATTTTGTGTTTTTGTTATATGTTTGGGTAGGCCAGGGTGTGACATGGGTTTATATGTTGTGTTTCGTATTGGGGTTTGTATTATTTGGGATCGCGGCTGATTAGGGGTGTGGTATAGGTTTGGCTGCCTGAAGCGATTCTCAATTAGAGTCAGGTGCTTATCGTTGTCTCCGATTGGGAACCGTATTTAGGCAGCCTCAGTTTCGCTTTGTATTTCGTGGGTGTTTGTACCTGTCTCTGTGTTGTAGTCACCAGATAGGCTGTAATTAGTTTCACATTCCGTTCTGTTGTTTTTGTATTTCGTTTCAGTTATTTCATGTACTGCGTTTTCATTCATTAAAGGCATGAGTAACCAACACGCTGCATTTCGGTCCGACTCTCTTCATTCAACAGACGAACGCCGTTACAGTTCCCAATCCCAATTCCTTACAACCCCACCTTCTTTTTCTCATTCTCTCCATAGTCTATTTTTCAATCGTTCCCAATTCCTTACAACCCCACCTTCTTTTTCTCATTCTCCCCCTAGTCTATTTTTCAATCGTTCCCAATTCCTTACAACCCCACCTTCTTTTTCTCATTCTCCCCCTATTCTATTTTTCAATCGTTCCCAATTCCTTACAACCCCACCTTCTTTTTCTCATTCTCCCCCTATTCTATTTTTCAATCGTTCCCAATTCCTTACAACCACACCTTCTTTTTCTCATTCTTTCCCTAGTCTATTTTTCAATCGTTCCCAATTCCTTACAACAACAACTTCTTTTTCTCATTCTCTCCTAGTCTATTTTTCTTTATAAACTCAGCAAAAAAAGAAACGTCCTCTCACTGTCTACTGCGTTTATTTTCAACCAACTTAACATGCGGGAATATTTCTATGAACATAACAATATTCAACAACTGAGACATAAACTGAACAAGTTCCACAGACATGTGACTAACAGAAATGGAATAATGTGGCCCTGAACAAAGGGGGGGTCAAAATCAAAAGTAACAGTCAGTATCTGGTGTGGCCACCAGCTGCATTAAGTACTGCAGAGCATCTACTCCTCATGGACTGCACCAGATTTGGCAGTTCTTGCTGTGAGATGTGACCCCACTCTTCCACCAAGGCACCTGCAAGTTCTCTGACATCTCTGTGGGGAATGGCCCTAACCATTGAAGAGCACTTTTTTGCAAGTCCTGTCTGGTCCAGCGATGGTGGGTTTGTGCCAATAGGTGACGTTGTTGTCGTTGATGTCTGGTGAGGACCTGCCTTACAACAGCCCTACAAGCCCTCAGTCCAGCCTCTCTCAGCCTATTGCGGACAGTCTGAGCACTGACGGAGGGTTTGTGTGTTCCTGATGTAACTTGGGCAGTTGCTGTTGCCATCCTGTACCTGTCCC
>NC_060173.1:100075920-100230920 GCF_021184085.1 Oncorhynchus gorbuscha
ACTGCCAAGACAACGCAGGAGTGGCTTCAGGACAAGTGTCTGAATGTCCCTGAGTGGCCCAGCCAGAGTCAGGACTTGAACCCAATCAAACATCTCAGGAGAGATCTGAAAACAGCTGTGCAGTGACGCTCCTCATCCAACCTGACAGAGCTTTAGAGGATCTGCAGAGAAGAATGGGAGAAACTCCACAAATACAGGTGTGCCACGTTTGTAGCGTCATACCCGAGAAGACTTGTGGCTGTAATCGCTGCCAAAGGTGATTCAACAAAGTAAAGGGTTTGAATATTTATGTAAATGTGATATTTCAGTAGATTTTTAAATAAATTTGCTCAAATTTTGAAAAAAACTGTTTTTACTTTGTCATTATGGGGTATTGTGTGTAGGTAGATTGATGAGGAAAACAAACAATTGAATCCATTTTAGAATAAGGCTGTAACGTAACAAAATGTGAAGAAAGAAAAACTTTCCGAATGCACTGTACATGCATATACACACACATTAATGAGGGAGTCATCAAACACACATTAATGAGGGAGTCAACACACACACACATTAATGAGGGAGTCATCACACACACACATTAATGAGAGTCATCACATGCACACACATTAATGAGGGAGTCATCACGCACACATTAATGAGGGAGTTATCACATGCACACATTAATGAGGGAGTCATCACACACACATTAATGAGGGAGTCATCATATGCACACATTAATGAGGGAGTCATCACGCACACATTAATGAGGGAGTTATCACACACACACATTAATGAGGGAGTCATCATATGCACACATTAATGAGGGAGTCATCACGCACACATTAATGAGGGAGTCATCACACACACATTAATGAGGGAGTCATCATATGCACACATTAATGAGGGAGTCTTCACACACACATTAATGAGGGAGTCATCACACACACACATTAATGAGAGAGTCATCACACACACATTAATGAGGGAGTTATCATATGCACACATTAATGAGGGAGTCATCACACACACATTCATGAGGGAGTCATCACACACACATATTCATGAGGGAGTCATCACACACACACACACATTAATGAGGGAGTCATCACACACACACACACATTAATGAGGGAGTCATCACACACATACATTAATGAGGGAGTCATCACACACATACATTAATGAGGGAGTCATCACACACACACATTAATGAGAGAGTCATCACATGCACACACATTAATGAGGGAGTCATCACGCACACATTAATGAGGGAGTTATCACATGCACACATTAATGAGGGAGTCATCACACACACATTAATGAGGGAGTCATCATATGCACACATTAATGAGGGAGTCTTCACACACACATTAATGAGGGAGTCATCACACACACACAAATTAATGAGAGAGTCATCACACACACACACATTAATGAGGGAGTCATCACACACACACATTAATGAGGGAGTTATCACACACACATTCATGAGGGAGTCATCACACACACATTCATGAGGGAGTCATCACACACACACATTCATGAGGGAGTCATCATATGCACACATTAATGAGGGAGTCATCACACACACACATTCATGAGGGAGTCATCACACACACACATTCATGAGGGAGTCATCACACACACACACATTAATGAGGGAGTCATCATATGCACACACACATTAATGAGGGAGTCATCACACACACACGTTAATGAGGGAGTCATCACACACACCCGTTAATGAGGGAGTCATCACACACACACGTTAATGAGGGAGTCATCACGCACACACGTTAATGAGGGAGTCATCACACACACACATTAATGAGGGAGTCATCACACACACATTAATGAGGGAGTCATTATATGCACACATTAATGAGGGAGTCTTCACACACACATTAATGAGGGAGTCATCACATGCACACGCACACACATTAATGAGGGAGTCATCACATGCACACACATTAATGAGGGAGTCATCACGCACACATTAATGAGGGAGTTATCACATGCACACATTAATGAGGGAGTCATCACACACACATTAATGAGGGAGTCATTATATGCACACATTAATGAGGGAGTCTTCACACACACATTAATGAGGGAGTCATCACATGCACACGCACACACATTAATGAGGGAGTCATCACATGCACACGCACACACATTAATGAGGGAGTCATCACACACACACATTAATGAGGGAGTCATCACACGCACACACATTAATGAGGGAGTCATCACACGCACACACATTAATGAGGGAGTCATCACACACACACACACACACATTAATTAGGGAGTCATCACACACACACATTAATGAGGGAGTCATTATATGCACACATTAATGAGGGATTCTTCACACACACACATTAATGAGGGAGTCATCACACACACACACATTAATGAGGGAGTCATCACACACACACATTAATGAGGGAGTCATCACACGCACACACACACATTAATGAGGGAGTCATCACACGCACACACACACACATTAATGAGGGAGTCATCACACACACAAACACACACACAAACACGCACACACAGTGGATCAGTCAGATCAGGACCTGATGTGTGCTGTCATATCTCAACAGTCATCAGGACAGCATCAAATTCAAATAATTGAGTGTGTGAGTGTGTGTGTGTGTGTGTGTGTGTGGGTGTGTGGGTGTGTGGGTGTGTGTGTGCGTGCGTGTGTGCCCGTGCGTGCGAGCATGTACTGTTCAGCGCTGTAGTGTAAGCTACTCAAACGAGGAAATAGAAAACACGTCAAGAAACATCTGGGCTCATTCAATGGTTTATCTTCCTATCAAACGGCTCCTGTGGCTCAGAGTGCTTCTGAAAGATCCATTGAAGGATAGACGTCAAAACTGTTATCATGTAATGAAAACAACAAAGGATATAATACGCCAAAATGTCTCCCTAAATATTTGCTGTATATTGGCTGTGTGCTTTAGGCAAAAACACACTGCAGCTCTAGCAGAATGATAGAAAGGAACTAACTCTTTGCTGTCGAGTTCATAGTAACTATTGTTTATTTCTCTTAAGCTTCTCTTATTCGGTACTGGGTACTGTTAAAGCACAAATATGACAGATTGAGAAGGAGGCTGGAATGTAAACCTTACAGGAACCAAAAGGTCAGCAATACTCAATTTG
Organism: Oncorhynchus gorbuscha; assembly: GCF_021184085.1. Lineage (NCBI taxonomy): Eukaryota > Metazoa > Chordata > Actinopteri > Salmoniformes > Salmonidae > Oncorhynchus > Oncorhynchus gorbuscha. Next base: position 100,079,077 of record NC_060173.1, read on the forward strand.
AGTCTGCATTTCATATTATACACTCATTAAAGAGAATCCACCTTGCCTCAAACAACATCCACAGTTCAGACTATTTCTCTAGCAGTTAAATGGTCTGTGTGTCCAGGCCTTGTTTCTGCCCGGTGCCCTGACATTGCTGTGTTAATGAGGGAGTCATCATTAACGCTAACTAACAGGGGAAGAGGAGATGGGGACGAGGAACTACTAGAGTGAAGGAGGAGAGGATAGAAGAGCTGGTGGAACAAGGGAGGAGGTGGAAGGTGGGAAAGCAGACTGACCGACTGCCTCCCCTAATGAGAGGGATGACACACACCGGTCCACGCCAACAGACCCGCCTAGCAGATCAGCCTGTCACTCACCTGTCAATCACTCACACACCCATATGTGTGTGTGTGTGTACTGTATGTGTGTATGTGTGTATATCAGTCAGGAGTGGAGTCAGAGCTAACAGAGCACCCTAGCTAATCTCCAGAGCAGAGTAGGACATAGAGACAGGACAGACAGGATGGGGGCTTAGTCTCTCACCTGAGTTCACCCTGCAAAACACAACTGGAGCTGTGGCTGTGGCTGGGGCTCTGGCTGGGGCTGTGGCTGGGGCACTGGCTGGGGCTATGACTGGGGCTCTGGCTGGGGCTGTGGCTGTGGCTGGGGCTCTGGCTGGGGCTGTGGCTGGGGCTATGACTGGGGCTGTGGCTGGGGCTGTGGCTGGGGTTCTGGCTGGGGCTGTGCCTGGGGCTCTGGCTGGGGCTGTGGCTGGGGCTCTGGCTGGGGCTGGGGATTGTGTCTTTTCACCTATCTACTGTCTGTATTAGCCTAGTGACTCCAGGGATGTGTTCCAAATGGCACCCTGTTCCCTATATGGTGCATTGCTTTTGACCAGGGCCCATAGTGCAGTATCAAGGGAATAGGGTGCCATTTGGAATGTAGCACAGAGGCTCCAGAGGGCTGTTAATTGCATTGGGAATTAGTTGTGGCTCATAGGGGCTCAGGCCACAGAGAGCAGAATGGACAAGCACTCCTGATCCCCTCTATATCCTGTGTGATGTCTGACAGGTGCCATGGACTTAGAGACTGGCACTCAATACAAATGCAATGTGTGTGTGTGTGTGTGTCTTTTGCATAGAATACCCACAATGTGTGTGTGTGTGAGGCGGGTAGCTATAAGGCTTCAAGTGGCACTCTCACTGATGTCACTAAGCTGCGGGTGGAGCAGCATTCCCCAAGAGAGGATTGCTATATAAATAAATTTGATTTGATTTGATTTGGGGCTCTCGGAAACCTGTCCTGAGTCTGCCAACTCTCCAGGACCTAGGATCAGTGTCCAAGTGTTTTAGTACTACTGCTTGCTGTGCTGGCCCTCCTATGTTGAACATAATAAACTGCTCTCTATCCACTGGATGTGTACCAAACTCACTTGGCAGTAATAAAGCCTCTCTTGAAAAAGCCAAACAGAAAATCCATAAAAACTATGCAACAACTCACTGATTGTGAAATGACATTTTTAGAGAATCTGTCCTCGTGGCTGTACTGATCAACATTCTTAGTACAAATCAGGCGTGATAATCTGTCTTTCTTTCCCTGCATGCTGAACACAGACAGACAGACAGACAGACAGACAGACAGACAGACAGACAGACAGACAGACAGACAGACAGACAGACAGACAGACAGACAGACAGACAGACAGACAGACAGACAGACAGACAGACAGACAGACAGACAGACAGACAGACAGACAGACAGACAGACAGACAGACAGACAGACAGACAGACAGACAGACAGACAGACAGACAGACAGACAGACAGACAGACAGACAGACAGACAGACAGACAGACAGACAGACAGACAGACAGAGACAGACAGACAGACAGACAGACAGACAGACAGACAGACAGACAGACAGACAGACAGACAGACAGACAGACAGACAGACAGACAGACAGACAGACAGACAGACAGACAGACAGACAGACAGACAGACAGACAGATCCACATTACCAGGGAGAGAAAAGGGAGATCACCATATTGCTAAATCTATGCATTGCTTCCACTACCACCACATCATAATGAGCAAAGCCACGAGACACACACACATAGTTGAATGGCAAAGGCATATCAGATAATTACCAGATTATGTTCTTTTCCTTTATTTTGTTGTCTTGAATTGAATAAGCATGGACTAAGCTGAACCCAACACATGAACATGTGACAAAGAACTGACACTTGTGTGAAAAGAATAAGACTGTATCAAAAAGCATATAACCAGTAAAGTGTGTTAAGTGTGTTAGAGAGATAAAGAGAGAAAGAGAAAGACAGAGAGAGAGAGAGAGAGATAAAGAGAGAAAGAGAAAGACAGAGAGAGAGAGAGAGATAAAGAGAGAAAGAGAAAGACAGAGAGAGAGAGAGAGACAGAGAGAGAGAGAGAGATAAAGAGAGAAAGAGAAAGACAGAGAGAGATAAAGAGAGATAAAGAGAGAAAGAGAAAGACAGAGAGAGAGAGATAAAGAGAGAAAGAGAAAGGCAGAGAGAGCGAGAGATAAAGAGAGAAAGAGAAAGACAGAGAGAGAGAGATACAGAGAGAAAGAGAAAGACAGAGAGAGAAAGAAAGAGAGAGAGAGAGAGAGAGAAAGACAGAGAGAGAGAGAGAAAGAGAGACAGAGAGAGAGAGAAGAGAGAGAGAAATCGATAAAGAAGGAGAGAGAGAGAGAGAGAGAGAGAGAGAGAGAGAGAGAGAGAGAGAGAGAGAGAGAGAGAGAGAGAGAGAGAGAGAGAGGGAAAGACAGAGACACAGAGAGAGAGAGAGAGAGAGAGAGAGAGAGAGAGAGAGAGAGAAAGACAGAGAGAGAGAGAGAGAGAGAGAGAGAGAGAGAGAGAGAGAGAGAGAGAGAGAGAGAGAGAGAGAGAGAGAGAGAGAGAGAGAGAGAGAATGAGGGGAGAGGAAGGGTTCTGTCTTCATTCGTGACATTGAACGAGGTAGTGAAGATGAACACATCAGTTTGTTGCTCATTGAAGACAACCTCCATGTATGCATGTGTGTGTGTGTGTGTGTCTGCGTATGCGTGCATACATGTGTCTGCGTGTGTGTGCTGAAGACACTATTCAATCAAACATGGCAATGCTATGTTGTGTTTAACCATCTTGGAGGACAGGACACAAGCAGTACCCATGGCCTTGATGGTGTATATTGTGACCAACTGTAATGATGTTAAATGAAAGGGTCCTGTAAGGGTCTCTGTAAAGGTCCTTGTGAGAGTAGACAGCATGTCTATTGTCCAGTTATCTGGTTTTAATGCCCATTTTCACTGGGTGGTTCGAGCCCTGAATGCTAATTGGCTAACAGTAAAAACATGACAAAACATGTTTTACTACTCTAATTACTTGGGTAAGCAGTTTATAATAGCAAATAGGCAAATCAGGAGTTTGTGGTACATGGCCAATATACCAAGGCTAAGGGCTATATCCAGGCACTCTGCATTGTGTCATACATAAGAACAGCCCTTAGCCTTGGTATATTGGCCATATGCCACACCTACTTGGGCCTTATTGCTTAAAGCTAGTGTAGAGCCTGGTATCTCTGACTAAGGCTGGCAGTATATCCCCTTCAAGCTAGTAGACTAGGAGACTAGCACTGGGGTCTCTGGGGGCCTGGCTAGGGTGCAGGGCAAGGCAGGAGGTGAGAGTCTCCGAGGTGATGGGGAGTTTATACATGGGATGATGAAGAGAACATATTGCAGGTATTGACCATATTGAGCAGGGTTGACTCGATTTTAAATTCCACACATTTTCTTAATTAAAATCCAATTTAAAAAATGAAATGGAGAAAGTCCTTGTTTAATTAGACTGACAGGAATTGGAAACGGAAGTGGAATGACCCCAGTTCTGACAGGGAAAGAGATCCTAGTCCTACAGGAACCCCTTCAGGAACCCCTTCAGTAGCTGGGGAATCTGGGGAATCTGGGGAATCCACCTGCCCTATTTCCCTATGTTTATTTAGCAACCTACGATCTCCTGCTCGGGTCATGACCATCTGGTCACCTGGCAACCCTGTAGGTTGCCGTTAATGAGGTTGAGGTAATCAGCAGTCGATGTGGTCCATGCTTATCTCCTAGCGACCTAGCCTGTGGGGGCTCTGTCTCATATACCACACCTCCTCTGGCCTTATTGCTTCATTCTAGAATGCCCTTCTAGCCAATCAGAAACAAGTATTCAACAACGCCGTGGTATAAACAATTGTAAAAAGCTGAACGTGTTTGTGCCTACATGCTCGTGTTCATGTGTTTACAGTGTGTAGGTGCCTATATGCATTAAACCTCAAGTATTATTACACTCTAACGTAAAAAATAAAATAAAGACTAGTAAAAATGAGATCCCATGAGTAGAGAATGTATGTACAGCTCCTGTATTGTAGGTACAGTGTTGTTAACTCATGTAAATAGAAACCACTGTTGTCCTAGCTGGGGCCAGGAGTCCTTTAATCAGTGAAAAAAAGTCCTTTCATCAGTGAAAGTTCCTGGCTCTAGGAAAAGCAGGTAGCAGGTGTACACAGAAAATAACCTGAACTTCAATGTGTTTTTTCAATACTTTCCCAAGCCAGCTACAGTACTCAAGGCAGTGTTAAAATGTGAGATTATTCAATAATGACCGGCATAACTGAATTCCATAATTGCATTTGATAGCATTAATTTTGACATGTTCACTAGAAGTCCTTTGGGAGAGGTGTAATGTAGAAATAAGAAGCAATTGATTGGCTGATTGAATGGGGGTCCCTAGAGGGCTGAGTCTGGGTAATGTCTGTTCCAACACTGGGACCCTTCCCAAGCAGCGGCATACACACGTGCACAAGTGCACACACACACACGTGCACAGGCGCACACACACACGTGCACAGGCGCACACACACGCACACTATGCCATCTCATTAGAACATGCCCCTGTTGGATCTCCCTTATCCTCCTCTCCTTCCCTCCCTTACTTCCCTCCTTCCCTCCTTCTCTCCTCTCTTTCCCTCCTTCTCTCCTCTCCTTCCCTCCTTCTCTCCTCTCCACCCATGCACGACACAGTGACAGAGAAGAGGTTTTAATAGAGAGAGAGAGAAGAGGTTTTAATAGAGAGAGAGAGAAAGAGAGGGAAAGACAGAGACACAGAGAGAGAGAGAGAGAGAGAGAGAGAGAGAGAGAGAGAGAGAGAGAGAGAGAGAGAGAGAGAGAGAGAAAGAGAGGGAAAGACAGAGACACAGAGAGAGAGAGAGAGAGAGAGAGAGAGAGAGAGAGAGAGAGAGAGAGAGAGAGAGAGAGAGAGAGAGAGAGAGAGAGAGAGAGAGAGAGAGAGAGAGAGAGAGAGAGAGATGTACAGGACTGAGTTAATCCGCCACTCCAGGCATCCATGTCACTTCCTCTACCAGGAGACTCCTTCCTGCATTACCCAGAAAATAACAGCCCTGAAAGATCTCCTCACAATTTCTTATCTTTCTTCCACTCACCTTTTCTCTTCATCTACCTATTTTTTGTCACCCTCCCTCCATCCTCCTCAGCGCTTTGTCTATTATGCAAGAGCACAATTTCCCTTTCTAGTTGTTAAGTCCTGGCTCTCCTCTCAGTAAATGACTGCTCTGAGGTTTACTGGGTGGGTGAGAAGAGGAGTCTTAGGGAGAGACTCTCCTATATAAGAAGACGGGAGCGGAGGAGACGAGAGTAAAGCGGAGCTCATCTCAGACAGAGACACACTACTAGCTTGCGCAGACAGATGTTAATAATAGAGACAGAGGCAGGATTAGGGCATTACAGAGATCAGAGAGACGGCTAGCGCAAAGCTAGGGTAGTGCCAGGTATCTCTGACTAAGGCTGGCAGTATATCCCCTCCAAGCCAGTAGACTAGGAGACTAGCACTGGGGGTCTCTGGGGGCCTGGCTAGGGTGCAGGGCAAGGCAGGAGGTGAGAGTCTCAGAGGTGATGGGGAGTTTATACATGGGATGATGAAGAGAACATATTGCAGTTATTGACCATATTGAGCAGGGTTGACTCGTTTTTAAATTCAAGAAAAATAACGAAGTGGACACTGAAATGGAGAAAGTCCTTGTTTAATTAGACTGATAGGAATTGGAAATGGAACTGGAATGACCCCAGTTCTGACAGGGAAATAGATCCTAGTCTTACAGGAACCCCTTCAGGTCTACCCCTAGGCTCGGAGTCACCCAGGGACCTTCACTGCCATTCAGCCCCAGTCTAGAAGGCTGATGTTTGGGATCCCGTGACCAATTATATACCTGGTAGCTATGTTTATTTAGCAACCTACGATCTCCTGCTTGGGTCATGACCGTCTGGTCACCTGGCAACCCTGAAGGTCGCCGTTAATGAGGATGAGGTCATCAGCGGTCGACGTGGTCCTTGCTTATCTCCTAGCAACTTAGGCTGTGGGGGCTCTGTCTCGGATGTGCTGCTCCCTTTGAACAAGCTTGGTTTGGGTGACAGGCTGAGAGGGAGGAGGAGGAGAGGAGAGAGGAGAGGGGAGAGGAGAGGAGGGTACTCCTGGTGGTAGTGGAACAGAGGGAAAGAGTACTAGAGGAGCTGGGAGCTCTTTAATGAACCAACTCCACTGGACATTCCTACCAAAACTCACCTGTGAGTGCCCCAAATGGCAGCCTATCCCATGTATAGTGCGCTACTTTTGACCGGGTCTCATAGGGCACTATAAGGAATATGGTGCCATTTGGGACACAGGCTGTAATTTCGTCTCTCGGGAAGAGATGTACTGTGCTGCTGATGGTGAGGAGTAAGCAGCCAGACTGGTGCTAAGATATGTGTGCTGGAGGTCTTCATTAGCTCTCCTCTGATTAGGCTTTGATATGAGAAGGGAAGGATGGAGTGATGCATGGTGAGAGTCTCTTCATCAGCTCTCCTCTGATTAGGCTTTGATATGAGAAGGGACGAATGGAGTGATGCATGGTGAGAGTCTCTTCATCAGCTCTCCTCTGATTAGGCTTTGATATGAGAAGGGAAGGATGGAGTGATGCATGGTGAGAGTCTCTTCATCAGCTCTCCTCTGATTAGGCTTTGATATGAGAAGGGACGAATGGAGTGATGCATGGTGAGAGTCTCTTCATCAGCTCTCCTCTGATTAGGCTTTGATATGAGAAGGGAAGGATGGAGTGATGCATGTTGAGAGTCTCTTCATCAGCTCTCCTCTGATTAGGCTTTGATATGAGAAGGGAAGGATGGAGTGATGCATGGTGAGAGTCTCTTCATCAGCTCTCCTCAGATTGGGCTTTGATATGAGAAGGGAAGGATGGAGTGATGCATGGTGAGAGTCTCTTCATCAGCTCTCCTCTGATTGGGCTTTGATATGAGAAGGGAAGGATGGAGTGATGCATGGTGAGAGTCTCTTCATCAGCTCTCCTCTGATTGGGCTTTGATATGAGAAGGGAAGGATGGAGTGATGCATGGTGAGAGTCTCTTCATCAGCTCTCCTCTGATTGGGCTTTGATATGAGAAGGGAAGGATGGAGTGATGCATGGTGAGAGTCTCTTCATCAGCTCTCCTCTGATTAGGCTTTGATATGAGAAGGGAAGGATGGAGTGATGCATGGTGAGAGTCTCTTCATCAGCTCTCCTCTGATTGGGCTTTGATATGAGAAGGGAAGGATGGAGTGATGCATGGTGAGAGTCTCTTCATCAGCTCTCCTCAGATTGGGCTTTGATATGAGAAGGGAAGGATGGAGTGATGCATGGTGAGAGTCTCTTCATCAGCTCTCCTCTGATTGGGCTTTGATATGAGAAGGGAAGGATGGAGTGATGCATGGTGAGAGTCTCTTCATCAGCTCTCCTCAGATTGGGCTTTGATATGAGAAGGGAAGGATGGAGTGATGCATGGTGAGAGTCTCCTCATCAGCTCTCCTCAGATTGGGCTTTGATATGAGAAGGGAAGGATGGAGTGATGCATGGTGAGAGTCTCTTCATCAGCTCTCCTCAGATTGGGCTTTGATATGAGAAGGGAAGGATGGAGTGATGCATGGTGAGAGTCTCTTCATCAGCTCTCCTCTGATTAGGCTTTGATATGAGAAGGGAAGGATGGTGTGATGCATGGTGAGAGTCAGGTCTGTGTGCCCTTTTAATACAGATGTAGGATATTACTTTGAGACAGTTTTCTACAGCAAGATTAAAATAATTATAATAAAATAAATAATTACAGTTCATGGATGTTTTTGTAGGGGTTGATGCATTTTTCGTAAAGGGTAAAACAAGTCTGAAATTTCAAAGCGGAAATTAATAACCTCAGATGCCTTTTTAAACCTTGTCACGTTCTGACCTTAGTTCCTTTGTTATGTCTTTGTTTTAGTTTGGTCAGGGTGTGAGTTGGAGTGGATGAAGAATATCGTCAGAGGAGGACGAAGAATATCGTTACAAACCTCTAATACAGTTTTACGTTTCCTGTTTTTTTTTTTACGTTTCCTGTATTGCAGGAAAGGTCTACTGAAACAGGACCTCCTGAAATTAAGATCCTATTGCTGCCTAAAGATTGCTGCCTAAAGATTGCACCTAAATCAACCATTTATCAGATCATCAAGAACTTCAAGGAGAGTGGTTCAATTGTTGTGAAGAAGGCTTTAGAGTGCCCAAGAAAGTCCAGCAAGCGCCAGGACTGTCTCCTAAAGTTGATTCAGCTGCGCGATCGGGTCACCACCAGTACAGAGCTTGCTCAGGAACGGCAGCAGGCAGGCGTGAGTCCATCTGCACGCACAGTGAGGCAAAGACTTTTGGAGGATGGCCTGGTGTTAAGAAGGGCAGCAAAGAAGCCACATCTCTCCAGGAAAATCATCAGGGACAGACTGATATTCTGCAAAAGGTACAGGAACTGCTGAGGACTGGGTAAAGTCATTTCCTCTGATGAATCCCCTTTCTGATTGTTTGGAGCATCTGAAAAAAAGCTTGCCCGGAGAAGACAAGGTGAGCGCTACCATCAGTCCTGTGTCATGCCAACTGTAAAGCATCTCGAGACCATTCATGTGTGGGGTTGCTTCTCAGCCAAGGGAGTGGGCTCACTCAAAATTTTGCCTACGAACACAGCCACGAATAAAGAATGGTACCAACACATCCTCCGCAAGAAACTTCTCCCAACCATCCTTCTCCCAACCAACAGTTTGGTGACGAACAATGCCTTTTCCAGCATGATGGAGCACCTTGCCATAAGGCAAAAGTGATAACTAAAACATCAATATTTTGGGTCCATGGCCAGGAAACTCCCCAGACCTTAATCCCATTGAGAGCTTGTGGTCAATCCCCAAGACAAAAACAAAAAACAACTCCAAGCATTGATTATGCAAGAATGGGCTGCCATCAGTTAGGATGTGGCCCAGAAGTTAATTGACAGTATGCCAGGGCGGATTGCAGAGGTCTTGAAAAAGAAGGGTCAACACTGCAAATATTGACTCTTTGCATCAAGTTCATGTAATTGTCATTAAAAGCCTTTGACACCTATGAAATGCTTGTAAATATACTTCAGTATTCCATAGTAACATCTGACAAAAATATCTAAAGACACTGAAGCAGCAAACTTTGTGGAAATTAATATGTGTCATTCTCAAAACATTTGGTCACAACATGTACATCTAGTCTCTATCTGAACTACTGTATTAGAACTATGACAACGGTTACCACTGTTACCAATCTGTATCAGTCATCTGATAAATAGTCTTTGGATGACCTTGTTCGTTTCATTTAACCAAATATCAACTGTCAACTCAACCTTTTCTGCCAGAGACACACCATGTCAGTGTGACAGACAGTTTAAAAGCACACAGCAGAGGGTGCTGTGGAAGAGAGTGAGTCCTATTACCTACGGTGACTTGCTGTGTGACACCAGATGTGACATGTCCCTCAGTCAAGCTGACAGACCTGGGTTCAAGCACTATTTTAACTCATTTAAAACACTATCTGAGCTTGATTGTGCTTGACTGTCTTAATGGATCAACATAATAGTCCCAAAACTACAAAGCCTTCAAACTCTGTCAAACCAAGCAGACTAGAGCAAACACAAGTCTTTGAAATATTTACAATAGTACTTGAACCTAGGTATGCTATCTGGCTGTCCATGTCAGCCTGTCTGCCACCGAAACTGGTTTGTCTCTGTACCTCCCATGGTCGGACTGGTTTCCCCTCTACTGGAATGGTTCTCCCTCTGTACTAGCCATGCACTGTGTGTTTAGAACATCATCACTGCTCTCTGAGAGAGATATCAGGAAACCATCAGATCTGCACACACACACACAAGTACAGATGGCTGACGGTCACACACACACACACACACACACACACACACACACACACACACACACACACACACACACACACACACACACACACACACACACACACACACACACACACACACACACACACACACACACACACACACACACACACACACACACACACACACACACACGTCATTGGGATCAGTGCAAGCCCTGTCATGTTGAGTTGGCAGTACCACATCATCTCAACAGATGTAACACCTTTCAGACACAGAGGGGATTTTGCTAGTACACCACAGGGATGTGATGTAGTGGTGAGAGAAAGTTTGTGAGCCCTTTAGGATTTTGCTAGTACACCACAGGGACGTGATGTCGTGGTGAGAGAAAGTTTGTGAGCCCTTTAGGATTTTGCTAGTACACCACAGGGACGTGATGTAGTGGTGAGAGAAAGTTTGTGAGCCCTTTAGGATTTTGCTAGTACACCACAGGGACGTGATGTAGTGGTGAGAGAAGGTTTGTGAGCCCTTTAGGATTTTGCTAGTACACCACAGGGACGTGATGTAGTGGTGAGAGAAAGTTTGTGAGCCTTTTAGGATTTTGCTAGTACACCACAGGGACGTGATGTAGTGGTGAGAGAAAGTTTGTGAGTCCTTTAGGATTTTCTTAATTCCTGCATACATTTGAAATGTGATCAGATCTCCATCTAAGTCCTGATAATATATAAAGTGAACATGATTAAACAAATAACACAACAACAAGTATACCTTTTCATTTCTTTCTTAAGCAAATTGATCCAACATTACATTTCTTTGTTAAAAATATTACATCTGCATTTGCAGTTTGTTTTGGTTGTGTTTTTTGTTTTGTTTTGCCCAACAAGAAATGAATGGTGAATAATGTATTGTGCCTTTTTGGAGTCACTAGTATTGTTAGTCAGAATATAAGAGGTTTCTGAACACTTCTACATTCATGAGGGTGCACCCTCGGTTATGGATAATCATGAATTGTAACGGCGTTCTTCGTTTGTCGAAAGAGAGTCGGACCGAAATGCAGCGTGGTGGTTACTCATGTAATACATGAAATAACTATACAAACACAAAACAACAAACGGAACGTGAAAACCTACTTACAGCCTATCTGGAGAACACTACACAGAGACAGGAACAATCACCCACGAAATACACAGTGAAACCCCGTCTACCTAAATATGGTTCTCAATCAGAGACAACGAAAATCCCCTGACTCTGATTGAGAACCGCCTCAGGCAGCCAAGCCTATACTACACACACCCCTAATCAACCACAATCCCAATGCCTACAAAACCCCAATACGACAACACAATAAAACCCATGTCACACCCCGGCCTGAACAAATAATATAACGAAAACACAAAACACTATGACCAAGGCGTGACATGGATAGATCAGTTACAGAGGCAAAAAGATCATATCCCCCAGAAATGCTAACCCCCCTGGGGTGGCAGCGTAGCCTAGTGGTTAGAGCGTTGGACTAGTAATCGGGAGGTTGTGAGCTCAAAACCCCTGAGCTGACAAGGTACAAATCTGTCGTTCTGCCCCTGAACAGGCAGTTAACCCACTGTTCCCAGGCCGTCATTGAAAATAAGAATATGTTCTTAACTGACTTGCCTGGTTCAATAAAGGTAAAATAAAAATAAAAATTGGTAATGGTGAGAGGTTAGCATGTTTTGTTGTAGCCTCTGTAACTGTCTCACTCCTCATTATTCCTGATTCATTCATGGTTGATCTAAATCAAGGTATTATCGAGGTTCAGAAACATCTAATCTACTCACAAAAAATACAATTACTCCAGTCATCATTCACCATTCAGTTACTATTGGGAAAAACATAACCCAAAACACGACCCAAACAAACTGCAAATGCATCCCAAGCTTGATGTAGTCATTGGAATATGGGACCAAATACAAAACTTTTGACTACTGTAGTCCTGTACACTCATAGCTGTTTACAGATAGAAAATGGCAGATTTAGTCACTGATAAGTAACATGAATGTACAGTAACATGCTATAAATGAGGTCAGAGCTCAGACTCTGCACTTCACAGCGCTGTGTGGGTTTTGACTGACAGCCATTCTGAACTTGAGCACATCGCGCGACAAGGAGTAGCCCCCATCCCTCTGGCCAACTGGGCAACTTTTGCAAATGTTTTGTTGTCTGAGTGAGGGAAATGCTGTAAATTAAGAGGACTCAATGTATTTTGAAAGATGAAGCATTGAGGATTATAATAAATACTGCTTTGATGTCATACAAGCCATCCAAACACCCATGAGTCCAAATGCGCACTGTCCATGTCATGTCATATACAGTGTCAACATGTATAGTAGGAACACTCTGTTGAGTTCACAGTAACAAGATGACATGTTGTCATACCCTGGGTTGTTTTGAACAGAATGAGCCGACGTTTGTCTATTGTGAAAATGTGCTGCAGAACAGGCACCTGAATACACTCATGACTTCTTACAATGCACACCAACATTACAATCTATTTCTATGAATTGCAATGTGAAAGGATAACAGTATAAGATCATATGTTATAACTTAGCTCAGGATGGCAATAGAACAAGCTTTCAAATGATGCCCACTTAATCCTAATTGCAATTTACAATGGTCAGTTTTGGGATTTCGTACACAACAACAGAAATTGTGTGATGGCGGGGATGCATGGCTGTGTCCAAACAAAACAACTACAAGTGTGCTTGCTTTAGTTCCTCAACAGCACAGCTAGGAGAGATCGAAAAAACACCTTATAGTTTAAGACTCTTCTTTGAGTCATATAAGAGCATTGAAATGATTTAGAAACTATGCACATTTTGGAGAGGAGTGTGGCCATTTGGAGAGACCAGTTAGTCCTCTCACTCAAACCCTTACATTGTTTTTGTCTTATGTTGCACCTACCCCACATTTTCCAGGGATACTCCTATCATGTTACTGAATTACAGAGTATTTTCAGATGTTGTTATCACCAAATGCTCCGAAAAGTACAGGAAATGTAAAATGTACATAAAATCAACAGAGTAACATTTGGATTCAGTCTTTAGTCAGGTGAACTGTTATGTCCTCAATGTTGGTTAACAGGGATACGGCTCCAGATATAGTTGGCATCCTGATTTTGTCAGACAGCATAGACAGTTGCTACACCAAAGAGAAAAGTCATTGTCCAATATAGTGAGAAATAACTAGAAAGTGCAGTAAAGCTGTCAGACCTAGTTGTTATAATCCTAGCATTTTATCAAATGTCTCTACGGTACAGTTTGATGACACTACATATCAAATGACTCCAAATTGATTTTCTATGATTCAATGACAGTGTACGGTAGTAGAGAAAGGACTTGCTGATATCACAGCAGGAGTTGTATAAGGATTGACCACTGCACTGATGTCTGTCTGTCTGTCTGTCTGTCTGTCTGTCTGTCTGTCTGTCTGTCTGTCTGTCTGTCTGTCTGTCTGTCTGTCTGTCTGTCTGTCTGTCTGTCTGTCTGTCTGTCTGTCTGTCTGTCTGTCTGTCTGTCTGTCTGTCTGTCTGTCTGTCTGTCTGTCTGTCTGTCTGTCTGTCTGTCTGTCTGTCTGTCTGTCTGTCTGTATTTGTCGGTCTGTCTGTCTGTATTTGTCTGTCTGTCGGTCTGTTTGTCTGTATTTGTCTGTCTGTCGGTCTCGCCTCCCTTCGCTGCCCCACTATAAGTCTTGAGGCCCTGCACCCCGTCTGTCTGTTGACGTTCTGTCCTGCTCTCCTCAAACACACATGCATGCATTCACGCAACTTTAAAAAAACACACACACACACACACACCTTCACAACTTCTCTTTGGTGTGTGCCAGGTCTCCGTAGCGATAGACAACAACGCAGTGAGACGAAGTGCTGTGTAGACGTTTTTATGACCAGACTGGTCGCTCTACCGCCTTCTCCTACTGGCGTAACAGGTGGAGTGTGTGTGTTTTATGGGTATGTGTGAAAGAGCTGATGAGTGCTTTATGATCACTGCTGTGAAGTCTGTGCCAGAACAGCGGTCTGATCAGTGACTTATGACTGACGGGTTCTCATTAACCTGGAGGGTCATGTCCAGACCGGTCTGATATCAGTGTGTCTATGACGACTTTATGGTCATTGTAGCAATGCCTGGAACACTAAACATAAAAAACGTTGACAACTGCCATCCCCTCACCAGTCTGGTTGTGAGTTAGGGTCTAGTGAGCACAGCACAAGGATAGGATATATGTATTTTTAGTGACAAGGCTAATCCATTCATGCCATATTATGCTCACCTTTAGCCTATACAAGCAGTATCGTGAGTCTAGATTGAAACCATCACCTAGTCTCTAGCCTACTGACAAACAGAGTGGACATGGGGCTGCTGTGAACTGCAGAGTGGAAACCCTGCTTGACCTTTTAGTTAAATAGCAAACCACCTTACTACAATGTCTGCGTCCCAAACAGCAACATATTACCTACAGAGCCCTGGTAAAGAGTGTTGTACTATATAGGGAATAGGGCGCCATTTGGGAAGCAGGCATGGTGTTATTCATCCATAGTGATTTACAGTTCACTAGTCTGACACTTTAATGTGATGGTCACAGCCTTCAGAGCAGTGTGACCTAACAAATAGAGAATAATCTCACTGGCATTACGCTGACGTTCCCCACAAACAATGAACAATAGGTGATCACTCACACCCACAGTTTGCTGGTAGACATGGCGATGTAGGCACTAGGGAATGAGTACCGATATGGACAGGCCTACTAGGCAGAAGGAATTGAGTACTGATATAGGGAGGCATACTAGGTATCAATGAGTACTGATATGGGTAGGCATACTAGGTATCAATGAGTACTGATATAGGGAGGCATACTAGGTATCAATGAGTACTGATATGGGTAGGCATACTAGGTATCAATGAGTACTGATATGGGTAGGCATACTAGGTATCAATGATTACTGATATGGGTAGGCATACTAGGTATCAATGAGTACTGATATAGGGAGGCATACTAGGTATCAATGAGTACTGATATGGGTAGGCATACTAGGTATCAATGAGTACTGATATGGGTAGGCATACTAGGTATCAATGAGTACTGATATGGGTAGGCATACTAGGTATCAATGAGTACTGATATGGGTAGGCATACTAGGTATCAATGAGTACTGATATGGGTAGGCATACTAGGTATCAATGAGTACTGATATGGGTAGGCATACTAGGTATCAATGAGTACTGATATGGGTAGGCATACTAGGTATCATCAATGAGTACTGATATGGGTAGGCATACTAGGTATCAATGACTACTGATATGGGTAGGCATACTAGGTATCAATGAGTACTGATATGGGTAGGCATACTAGGTATCAATGAGTACTGATATGGGTAGGCATACTAGGTATCAATGAGTACTGATATGGGTAGGCATACTAGGTATCAATGAGTACTGATATGGGTAGGCATACTAGGCACTAGGCAGTGCTTACAGACATTGAGATGTAGACACTCTCAGCTCAGGTTAGGACTGACCGCAATGCCAGACTGGGTATTGAGCTTGTTCCCTACCCTCAGCACGTCCCCTATCCCACCTCCAGCTGTAGATTGTACAGTAGAGTACCACAAAGTGATAGTGAACAGGTTTAGCAGAGAGAGGCCAGAACAGGGGGGTCCCCTGAAGTCTAATAGCCTCTTCAGGAGCATAATGTTGGAACAGATTTTCCCCCTGTCCTGTCTTACAGTGCTGGTCACTGGCTCTGGAAACAGATAACAGCCAGGCTGGGGGAGGACGTTGTCATGACTCTCCACAAGAATCCAAATAGGTCAGATCAGGTTTGCAATGAATAACTTCAATCAGGCCCCCTCCCACCCACAGAGGGGGGAGGAAAGAAATAGTGGTGATTAACAACTCACATCCTGTCATAAATCAAGGGGATAAGATTCAGGTCTCTGTCTCCAATATTCAATATGGCCTTTGTTTCAAGAGACTTTTCCCAACGGAAATCTAACATGTTCAAAAGTGAATACTGGAACAATATTTATAACATAGAATGTTGGGAATGGTCAGAGGCGATCTATAAAACACTAATGTAATTTTGATTGTTATTTTGTGATGTCATGAAAAATGTCATGAAGGAAATACCCAACTTGGAAAGTATACCCACTACATGTATGACGTTTCCATACTCTGTGTTGTGCATGTAATATGAACAATGATGGAGGTGTTTTTGTTAAGCGAGGGATGTGATTTTAGGAGCTATAAGAGGTAATTGTTTTACATAAAGTTTGCAAGTGAAAGTCACGCCCCGAGTGAGGTCAGAGAGTGTGTCAGCCTGATGGAGCCCCCCCTTTAGAACAAACTGTATAAAATGATAGGTTAAGAAATTACCATACTAGACCCGCAAAACCTTATGCTTCAGCTACACATTAAAGTGATCTGAACTTTGAATCTCAACATGAGGTAGAGACGATGGACTCTCCTCTCAGACAATCACTCGTATGGCTGATTAGCTGTCCTAAGTAAAGTATATTCGAAAGCAAATTTAAGTGGGACCATCCTACTGGTCTGCTCAAACCATCTCTGCTCAAAGATGCTACTCTCATCAACCCACTGGGAACCATGGACACGGCTGGCTAGCTTATGTTCAAATAAGCATCTTCAAGAGCGAATGGAAGGATAATAAACTATAGTTCTGTTCAAGACTACACGACAAGTCACCGGATACCGAACAACTACAGAGAAGAACAACGATAGAAGACTTGTTGGAACCCTTGTGGACGATCAGAGCCTTACAAGTGTGCCGCAAAAAGGCCCAACTCCCTTTCCAAGGCGGCCCAGTCCACCAAGAGAGAGCCAGCGAACTCTGCATTTCACTTATATACATTCATGATTTCTTACTCAAAGAGGGCAGCGATTCATGTGCGAAGTATGTGATTACTGTAAGTGAGAGTAGTTCCTAAATGTACCAACATTAAGTGTCTCTGTCCCTATCTCTCTCGCCCTCTCCATCTCTTTTGTAACAAGCAGACATATTGTTGTCAGTCCACTAGGGACCTGTTTTAACGTATGAATTGAGTATGTTTATCCTGTGTTAGAATTTAATTAGCTAGTAAACAAATAATTAAACCAATTTGTGTAGTACTGAATCATAAGTAAGGCTCAAGTTTTTGCAGATGCAAGGAGGACACGACTGTTCAGAATGATAAAATGATACGCGGCTATGATTAATAAGTTGACTGTTTATAAATGTGATAGTTAATAAATACTTTTTAGAGTTTAATTCGGGAGATGGTGAATCTTTAAAGAACCACTCTCGTGGTGACTCAGATCCTAATGAGTTAATTGTTAAATTATTAATTTAACAGGGTTACAATTAAACACAGTTAGTTGATTAGTTAAATAACAGTTCTCAGATTAATGTTAAAGTCAAGTTACGACAACATCTCAACTCCACAATGTAGCAACATTACATCAATGGAGTTGAGCGGAGATGACTGTGGGCAGACTGAACCTCTGATTACATCGAGTCGCTGTCAGTTGATACTTGTAAAAATGTACATCCTTAAACCCTTGCCTTGTACCTATGTTTGTCCTGTGTATCTGTGGCTCTTTCTTTGTTTGCTGAAATCCATACTTTTTAATAAAACATTCGTCAAATACAACCTCCGATTGTTTCCTCGTATCGACTGACAGCTACTTAATGTCTCTCTTGGTTTCTCTCGGTTACCTCACAACCTCTCTTGGTTTCTCTCGGTTACCTCACCACCTTGACTTATTTGTTGTGTTACAGCCTGAATTAAAAATGTTAATTAAATCTATATTTTGTCTCACCTTTCTACACACAATATACCATAATGACAAAGTGAAAATATGATTTTAGAAATTGTTGCTAATTGATTGAAAATAAAATACAGAAATATCTTATTTACATACAGTGGCAAGACAATGTATGTGAACCATATAGAATTACCTGGATTTCTGCATAAATTGGTCATCAAATTTGATCTGATCTCCTTCTAAGTCAAAACCATAGGCAAACACAGTGTGCTTAAACTAATAACACACTAAATATTGTATTTTTCTTGTGTATATTGAATACATCATTTAAACATTCACAGTGTAGGTTGGAAAAAGCATGTGAACCCCTAGGCGAATGACTTCTCCAAAAGGACTCAGCTAAACTGGAGTTCAATCAATGAAATGAGATTGGAGATGTTGGTTAGAGCTGCCCTGCCCTATAAAAAACACTCACAAAATTGGAGTTTGCTATTCATAAGAAGCATTGCCTGAGGAGAACCAAGCCTTGAACAAAAGACATCTCAGAAGACCTGAGATTAAGAATAGTTGACTTGCATAAAGCTGGAAAGGGTTACAAAAGTATCTCTAATAGCCCTGATATTCATCAGTCCACGGTAAGACAAATTGTCTATAAATGGAGAAAGTTAATTTATAGCTACTCTCTCTAGGAGTGGCTATAAAAAAAAGATGACTGCAAAGATGACTGCAAGAGCACAATGCAGAATGCTCAATGAGGTTAAGAAGATTCCTAGAGTGTCAGCTAAAGACTTACAGAAATCTCTGGAACACGCTAACATCTCTGTTGACGAGTCTACGATATGTAAAACACAAAACAAGAATGATGCTCATGGGAGGACACCACGGAAGAAGCCACTGCTGTCGCAAACAAAAACATTGCTGCACATCTGAAGTTTGCAAAAGTGCATCTGGATGTTCCACAGTGCTACTGGCAAAATATTCCATGGACAGAAGAAACTACAGTTGAGTTGTTTGGAAGGAACACACAACACCATGTGTGGAGAAAAAATGCACAGCACACCAACATAAACACCTCATCCCGACTGTAAAGTATGGTGGAGGGAGTATCATGGTTTGGGGCTGCTTTGCTGCCTCAGGGCCTGGACAGCTTGCTATCATCGACGGAAAAACGAATTCCCAAGTTTATCAAGACATTTTGCAGGAGAATGTAAGGCAATCTGTCCGCCAATTGAAGCTCAACAGAATTTGGGTGATACAACAGGACAATAACCCAAAAGACAGAGGTAAATGAACATCATAAATGTTTCAACCTTCTGGAGTGGCCCAGTCAGAGGCCTGACCTGAACCCGATTGAGATGCCATGGCATGACCTCAAAAGAACGGTTCACAGCATACATCCCAAAAATATTGCTGAACTGAAACAGTTTGGTAAAGAGGAATGGTCCAAAATCCTCCTGACGGTTGTGCAGCTCTGATCCGCAACTACTTAAAATGTTTGGTTGAGGTTATTCCTGCCAACCAGTTATTAAATCCAAGGAAATACTGAAGGTCAGCATCCCGGAGTCGCCTCTTCACTATTGACGTTGAGGCATCTGTTTCTCAAACTAGACACTCTAATGTACTTATCCTCTTGCTCAGTTGTGCACCGGGGCCTCCCACTCCTCTTTCTATTCTGGTTAGAGCCGGTTTGCTCTGTACTGTGAAGGGAGTAGTACACAGCATTGTACAAGATCTTCAGTTTCTTGGCAATTTCTCTCATGGAATAGCCTTAATTTCTCAGAAAAAGAATAGACTGAAGAGTTTCTGAAGAAAGTACTTTGTTTCTAGCCATTTTGAGCCTGTAATCGAATCTACAAATGCTGATGCTCCAGATACTCAACTAGTCTAAAGAAGGCCAGTTTTATTGCTTCTTTAGTCAGGACAACAGTTTTCAGCTGAGCTAAAATGATTGCAAAATGGTTTTCTAATTATCAATTAGCCTTTTAAAATGATAAACTTGGATTAGCTAACACAACGTGCCATTGGAACACAGGAGTGATGGTTGCTGATAATGGACCTCTGTTCGCCTATGTAAATATTCCATAAAAAAATCTGCCGTTTCCAGTTACAATAGTCATTAACAACATTAACAATGTCTACACTGCATTTCTGATCAATTTGATGTTATTTTAATGGACAATTTTTTTCTTTTTTTTCAAAAACAAGGATATTTCTAAGTGACCCCAAACTTTTGAACGGTAGTGTATATATAGTATATATATATATGGATGAGCATAGGCAATATGGTATAAAATACATTATATACATATGGGATGAGTAATGTAAGATATGTAAAATTATTATGTGATTTGTTTAAAACGTTGAAATCTCTCTGCCATTCATTGTCTGGTTGTGAAAATTATAATAGTAATTTCAGTTTATGTGACAAAAAAGCTATTTTCTGTCGAGTGTAGATAATCATTGTACCATCTAAACCGCTGTGAAATATCTCTTCAATAACCAATAATATAGCATTTTCAGCTGGTGTACAAAACTGAAAGAAAAAGATGCAAAATACAAAACTTCAGAAAAGGAAGTATAGCAATATCACACATAGAACAAACCTACTGCTTCTTAGACCTGCATTCAATGCGAATGACAGAGCTTTAACTCACATTTCTATGTGAATGTGGTCCAGTCACCCAAAAGGTTAGATAGTGCAGCTTTAAGCTCATTTTTACTCCTACATTTATTTAGGCTTACCATAACAAAATTCCCCTTTACATCAGTGACACAAAATCAAAATATACATTCAGGCTGCCACACAACAAAATGTGGTCAAGGGGTGTGAATACTTTCTGAAGGCACTGTAGGTGCCATTTGCAGGTGTATCGATATTGCTTTGTGCCTGAAGCACACAGATCCAAAAGTGCAAGTCTCTGTGTGGTCCTGCCCAGCATGTATCATGTCTACAGTGTTCTGCAGCCACCTGAACAATGATAAACAATAAAACGGAGATGAAAGGGGTAAGACACAAGGCAAGACACAAATCACACACATAACCGAGCCTGTTACCCCACATTACAACACTACTAGGCCTACCTGTTGCACAACAGTCGAACAAAATACAACTGTCATGTAGACACAATTGTAATAGAAACACTTTTAAAGTGTTTATTTTATTTGCCAATGTGTAAGAGCCCATGTGTGTTTCTCCCAGGTGACGGTGTGTGTGTGTGTGCGTGTGTTATAAGCATTAGCATGTGTTCGCATTTCATATGATTATCACTCTATTAACAGTACACATGTACAATATGTACAATGGTAAAGCAAGAGTACACATGTACAATATGTACAATGGTAAAGCAAGAGTACACATGTACAATATATACAATAGTAAAGCAAGAGTACACATGTACAATATGTACAATAGTAAAGCAAGAGTACACGTGTACAATATGTACAATGGTAAAGCAAGAGTACACATGTACAATATGTACAATAGTAAAGCAAGAGTACACATGTACAATATGTACAATGGTAAAGCAAGAGTACACATGTACAATATGTACAATGGTAAAGCAAGAGTACACATGTACAATATGTACAATAGTAAAGCAAGAGTACACATGTACAATATGTACAATGGTAAAGCAAGAGTACACATGTACTTGTGTCTGAATGTGTGTGTCTATATGCACTTACATCGACGTGTATGATTCAAACATCCATATAAGGGTGTTGCACATACAGTGCTTCCTTATGTACCATGTTTCACAGCACGCAGTGACAGGTGACTGTAACAGTGGTGTGTGTTAGCTGGCTGCTGGTTGTTGTCAGTACATCACAGATCCCCAGCTCTTGGGAGGGACAGGACAGGCAGGAGCACATAATGAAGGCTTTCACTATGTTGCCGTGGCTTACCACAGACCGTCTTTCAGCCAACCACCCCTCTAGAGCCTGACACGCACGCACGCACGCACACGCACGCACGCACGCACGCACGCACACAGGGATCCAACTATATGAACGTGTGTGCTGTATGTGTGCAGGAGTGTCTGTGTGCAAGTGTGCATATTTCATGGTTGGTGGCCCCCAACATAAAACCGTGTATTACTCATCGTGTTGCAGTCTGCCGTGGCCCTGTGTCTGACTCGTCCAGGGAGAACCAAAATGAATGAATAAAGATGAACAACAATACCTGCAGCAGAAAGACAAGGAGAAAGCATGAGAATCACATGATATGCTTTCCCCCAAGTAGACATATACAGTATATTGCAGTAGAATTACTTACAGAACTTTTTCAATTTAATAGGATCTCTATGACGTGTATCCCTTTACCCTCTGTCACCCACTACAGGCCTCTGGGTATAAATACGGTCTCTATCAACTCCTTATATATATATGTAGTCAGCTTATGCATAGGATATATCATTATGTTATAACCACATAAATAGAATCACTAGAAGTTTAGCAGTCAAATTGCCATGGTCATAGGTTTGTTCAATGTTTGTTCTGGAGATCACATTTCAATGGTCAAAACAGTACTCTTACTAGACATCTGCTGTTAGGCTGTAAACTGGTTGTGGAAGCTTAGAGAACAAGTGTTTTAGTAAAGAAGGAATATAACAATGCAATAAACCCAGCCAAAACGCATGCACTTATGTTGGGTTAGTGAACCAGTGTTTTACCGCAGATGGAAATATAACAGTCCAATGTGTTTCATTACATAAAACCAATCTGGCATAAGGAAAACACAGCGATGCAATGTGTTTTTCCGTCTGAAAGCAATCTGGTCGTTTCTACTAACGCAACATACGATGGGATGTTTGTGAAGGTGTAGTGAAAGGAGTAAAACACCCAGACTAAAGCTGGGACAGGTGCCAACCTGGCAGAGTTCTCTGTCTGTCTGTCTGTCTGTCTGTCTGTCTGTCTGTCTGTCTGTCTGTCTGTCTGTCTGTCTGTCTGTCTGTCTGTCTGTCTGTCTGTCTGTCTGTCTGTCTGTCTGTCTGTCTGTCTGTCTGTCTGTCTGTCTGTCTGTCTGTCTGTCTGTCTGTCTGTCTGTCTGTCTGTCTGTCTGTCTGTCTGTCTGTCTGTCTGTCTGTCTGTCTGTCTGTCTGTCTGTCTGTCTGTCTGTCTGTCTGTCTGTCTGTCTGTCTGTCTGTCTGTCTGTCTGTCTGTCTGTCTGTCTGTCTGTCTGTCTGTCTGTCTGTCTGTCTGTCTGTCTGTCTGTCTGTCTGTCTGTCTGTCTGTCTGTCTGTCTGTCTGTCTGTCTGTCTGTCTGTCTCTCTGTCTGTCTGTCTGTCTCTCTCTCTCTCTCTCTCTCTCTCTCTCTCTCTCTCTCTCTCTCTCTCTCTCTCTCTCTCTCTCTCTCTCTCTCTCTCTCTCTCTCTCTCTCTCTCTCTCTCTCTCTCTCTCTCTCTCTCTCTCTCTCTCTCTCTCTCTCTCTCTCTCTCTCTCTCTCTCTCTCTCGACGTCACTCATTCCTCCTCTTTTTCTTCAGTTTCCCTCCCTCTCGGCTCGCTCTCTACCAGACAGACAGGTTGCAAATTTGAGTTGGCAGTGATGACCAAATGTAATCTTACTATTCAGGGGTGGCAGTATAACAGGGCAGAAGAGTTTAACCCTTTCAGGGCAGCAGGACGGAAAATCAATCACAGTGAAACGGCATTTCCTGACATTCTAAAAACACCTAGTTTTCTACCTGACATATAAAGGACCCCCCAGCGGAGAGACGGGTCAAGCACATTCAACACTACACTGAACCATTGGAAAATGTCAGCAAAACTATTAAACCAATTAGATAGCCAATTCCACATATGTTTGTAATAGGTTGACCCCAAACATTTTAACAAAGACCTATTTTTAGGATGTGTTCCTTTCAAAATTGTATTTGATTTTTCTGAGGGTATCTGTGTCTTCCAACCCCCCCCCCCCCCCCTCACTCCTATTCCCCCCCCGCCCCCCCTCCCACCAGAGATTAGTATTTCCACACATCTCTGTGTGGGCTAATCCTGTTTTAACGTGTATGTGTGTGAATTGGCGTTGTTAGCTGGGGGGATTTCTACTTCAGTCAGTGGGTGTATACTCCAGGCCTCTACACTCCACTACATAGGTGCTGGGTATTGATTCAAATTAACTTACCATTCCCCCCATCTCAGTATTGGCTGGGCTGTCATATGTGATGGGCCGATGGGAGGTAAATGAAAAGGAGTAGGGCAGAAAAAGAGTAGAAGGAGAGGAAAGAAAAACCCAGACCACTGGCTGATGAGAGTCTCTCTAATGACTCTCTCTGAACTATCGTTCTGCTGAAAGTATTTTGAGAGTCTGCTCCCTATACCTACTCACCACATTGCTTCACACACACAAAGGCACACAAACACACACACACACACACACACACACACACACACACACACACACACACACACACACACACACACACACACACACACACACACACACACACACACACACACACACACACACACACACACACACACACACACACACACACACACACACACACACACACACGAGCACTTCAGGAGAAATGTGAAAGTGGACTGAAACAACCCCATCGTATGCCACTTGAAGACAGACATGACGTCAATCAATCACTCAGATTCAGTTCAGTTGTAGAGACAGTTTTCGACACAGTCACTAAAATGTGGAAACATTTAAAATAGATTTTCTGTCCTTGGTGTGCTGCTAACATTTTGACTCAATGCCAGCATCTCTTCCCTCTTTGAAACACAATTGAATATATTTCACCCCCATTTTTGTAAAAATGTTTTGACATAATGGGATACTTTATTGTGAAAAAAGAGACTAGGGGATAGTAACAGAGTTAACAGTGTCACGACTTCCGCCGAGGTTGGCTCTCCTGCCCGTTCAGGCTGTGCTCGGCGGTCGTCGTCACCGTCCTATTAGCCACTACCGATCCCTTTTTCGGTTATCTGTTGGTTTTGTCTAATTGTTTTCACCTGTGTGTTAGTTAATTAGTATCTGTATATAATGTAGGTTGTCCCGCCCTTGTTTTGTGCGGGATTGTTTGTTTTTGTCATTTTCGTTTCGGCTGTCGGTGTTTTTGTGTTTTATTTCTCCGGTTTGTCTGTTATTTCCTGTTTTGGATATTTTTCACCCTGTTTGTATTTTGGGTTGTCCGTGTTTGTTGTTCACCGGAGAATAAACCTCTATTCATTATTTGCTCTCTGCGCCTGATTCCACCCACCTTGACTAGTCGTGACAAACAGAGTCACTGAGACACCCTGACCCTGAGCAGTCTAGCACGATAACAAAAATATTTAATTTGTGTATATTACTTCATTTTTATTTGATGACTTTATCATTGCTTAAAGTCATCATGTCATCTCTGCTCAGGCAGAAGCAGTCAGCCAGCCAAACCAGCTAACATTCTGTGTTCCCCATACTGTACTTGTAACGGCTCACGTGGGTTGAAGAAGGAGACCAAGGAGCATAGTGGTGGGCGTTCATGATTATTAATTAACTGAAACACCGCAACGAAATAACAAAGTAGAAAGAACCAAAGCGCACAGTTCTGTCAGGTAATCAAACAGTTCAACAGGAAATAACTCCCCAAACGGAAAATCACAACTTATATATGATCCCCAATCAGAGACAACGATAGACAGCTGCCTCTGGTTGGGAACCACACATGGAAAACTAGAATGCCCACCCTAATCACACCCTGACCGAACCAAAAACAGAAAATAAAATGCTCTCTAAGATCAGGGTGTGACAGTACTGTCTTTAGTCATCTTATTTAGCTAGCCTGCCTAAGTATGCTGTAGAGCTGTCTGACAAAATAATTTTACTAGTTCATCAAAGTAGATAAGGTATACTGTCTCTGTCCCTCTCGTTGTTGTGTTGTGTACATTCCTCTCTCATGCGGTCTATGCGATCTATTTGTATCTAACCGAACATAGCAGGTGCAAAAGTGGGAGCTGTATACAATGACGAGATGCCCATGTTGTCCCAAAGATGGGAAGGCAGGCGACAAGCTTAGGTCAAAATAAGCCCATAGAAACGCAATGGGCTTATTTTGGACAGCTTTTGGCGAATGAAATCTCTCTGATCCGTCTCTGAGCTGAAAAAAACTGCCACAATAGATTATGGTCATTATAGTTATTTACCATGTTTCTGCACTGAAGTAGGTTGAATATTTGCTTAATGAAAACTACAACTCCCTTCAGCCCAGTGTCACATATTTCTTGACCTGATTTCTCTCGTGAGTGATTTGATTTCCTGGTGATGAGCTACACATCATATCATGCCCAACCAGGCCTCCCCAGTACTGGTACCTGTGTTCACCTTTTAAGGGTGATCTTCCAAGAACACCTGAGAACATACGGTCTAGTATGGAACAACGCAGAGCACTTAACATCTGCAAAATGTTTTGCATACTTCGATGTGACCTCTAACCGAAACAGGAAATGCATCATCACGCTGTCGGCATCAACAAAGTTAGCTTTAATGCTAGCCAGTTACATCTGTTTACATTGTAACCAATGTAGCAGCGTGAGCAACTAGTGCTAGCAATTTAGCGAACAACTATCCCAGAATGGAAATTATTAACACGAATAACAAGTAATCAAGTAACAGAATAGATTTTCTCAGTAGCTGTTTGTGTTAGTGAATTAAGCTGACACCACACATAATAATGTTGTTTGGGGTCCTCCTTTCGGAAGCTGCATGGTCTGCTGCTGTATTCTTGTGTTTTTTTTTAAATCTGTGCATGAATCCTTAGAACACAGTCCATTGTACAAAAGAAGTCAAGTTTCAAGTTGTTTTAGTCGTATGTACAGGAGACACATGAAATTCTTACTTGCAGGTTCCTTATCGACAATGCAACAATAAGTAATAATAAAACAGAAGGATCATGGATATTAACATTCAACATTCAAAAGCTTGTTCAGTACATGAGGGCATTTTTCCATTTTTCTTTTTTTACAAGGGACAAGAATTTAGATTTTTTTTGTTCCAGCCCTTCACTAACACCTCAACTAATCGTGTTCTAAATTGGAGATAATAAATCGTTGAACATGGTGTTTGTAAAAACTTCCACACGGTGCAGTGCCTTGGAGTAGAAATCACTCAAATCTATATTTTAGAATGAGCTTCATACTGTACGTTACAATGACCTGACAATTCTGCATGACAGAGAATAATGAATATTGATGTTGCACACTGCTGAATAAACTCCTGATTAAATTCCTGGGACAGAGTGATATTCCTGGTAGATGGGAGGTTTCCAAGTTCTTTACATCTGTCTGGGGGATGGGGTGAGAATCAACCTGAGGAGAACAGAGCAGAATCAGGAGGCCAATGGGGAAGAAATGAACCTCTGCTCAAATTTCAGTGCAGGTTTATGTTTTTGAGAACGACAGCTACCTTTGTTAAACGTGAAATGGTTTTGTAAACAAATTCAGTAGTTCTACATATTCATAGGCTTGATCAAGTTGTCACCGGTTTACTTTTCATTTATCATTTCATTATTCAAAACATTTTCCGTATATGCAATGAGGAAACACAAGAGGAGGGGAAGTGACAAGAAGAATGTTAGCTACCGTTAGGTAAACAGACACTGCATGCATGTATTGACTGATTATGTAAGAACACACAAATAACTTGTCTGGCGAGAAAGATTGAACAGATTACAGCAAGCTGCATTTCCAATTTGAAAGTAATTTGATAAACATTTAATAATTTGTAATTTGGTGAATAAATAAACGTAATACTTTTACAAAGTTATTTCTTATTCCTCTGGAACATTTTCTCCCAAGCGGGGACTTCAGTCCTCCCCCAATTCAGAGGTTTTTGGAATTTTGTTACGTTGCAAGGTGTTTTGGGATAGCCTCCCCGGCGAAGGGAACGAAAAAAGTAGGCTTCCATGTATGCTTTGTTTTCCAGACCTCCCAAGTATGCCGATAGAATCTCTGGTAAATGTAGTACATACTTTTCACGTTCCTATGTTTGGAATCTCACTTGAAAAATAACAGTTGACTTCCATAATTGCTATGCATTTTGGGATGCAGTCTTACACTGTATGTATACGAACTGAGATGAATGTAGATTGGTAGGCTTTGTTGTTAATAAGTCAGCATTACAATTATTCTATCGTTATTGATATTGAGTGGTTGAATATTGGCAGCAGCTGTACGTCATTAATCTTGCTGCAAATTCAGAAGTTACCAACATTTATTCAAAATGCAAAGGTCACACAAACACAGTTATTGCATTCCCTATTATATTAATGTGCTGTTTTTCTAGCTAAGCTTCATCAAGACCTTTCTACACCAGATCCAAGATGGCCGCTCAGTGGCAGGGGCAGGAGGGGAGTCTGAGGACACAATGAAAAACTGGGGTAATAACTCCCCCACTGTATCGGACCACAGAGGCCAAGCCTTTGGCCCCTCATAAGGGAAGGGAGCCAATACCGCTGAGCCAGCTAGAGCTGCACATCCTTCCTTCCTTCTCCATTCCCTGATAATGGAACTGGCTGGCTGTAATAATACTTTGAATTTCACACCCCAGTGCCCCGGTGTGGATTGATCGGCTGAGCATGGGCATAAATTAGCCTCAGTGCTGCTGCTGATTGATGGCTAGCCTCAGTATGTCCAGGATCCTATTGATCTGTGGAGCCAGCGGTGAAGAAGCAATGTATGTGTGTGTGTGTGTTTGTCCCAGCAGCCCCCGCACTACCTCCTCACCCCCAAGTCTCCTCTTCTGCCCAGGACCTGAGCCTCCCGGTGGGTAGAGAGGGGTTAATGGATGGGAGGTGGAGGTGGTGCACTGGCTAAACTGATCCCCGTGGTGGCCTTTTGAAAGGAGAGTTTTTATCCCCCATGGATGGGAGCACTTAAGTCATTACACCAGTCATGTGAAGCTGCTTGTAAAGCTCCCCTCTGCCTTTCTCCCGGGCTATAGGCCCGAAGCCGCTTTGCTTTGAGAAGGGCATAAAAGCTGTAGAGCAGAGTGGAGCGGAGCAGAGTAGGGCAAGGCAGGGCAGGGCAGAGCAGAGCAGGGCACAGCTACACTGTAAAACATTTCCTCTGACATTTACAGTAAATTACTGACGACAATTGGCCAGTAAATCAAGGTTTGTAGAATTCCTAAAATAGAGTATATTAACCTATTCTGTGGTAATACAACATTCTCACTCACGGGTGCAAAAAATATTGCCTCTTACAAGCCACACCTTAAAATATGTTAATGAGACATAGACTTTTTCCCCGCCCATAACATTTCTCTACAATGCACCATAATAAATACTGTAAAACACATTTATGGTATTTTACTGTGCATTCTAGAGTGTATTACTGTTGAAATTACAGAAATGTATGATATTTTACTGTGTAGCCTATGGTAATCTACTGTATTCAGTTTACACAGTATCATGCTGTTGATTAATGCATTAAGTTACTGATAAAATTACAAAACTGGCTAACAGTGTAGAAAAAGCACATCCCCCAGGGTGTTTCTGTCCTAAGCGGAGGTTAGACAAGCTGTAGGCTCCTCTCTTACCCTTACTACCTGATGTCAAAGGCAGCTCTTAGCTCCTAGCGCTAACAAGCTATGGCTTTGTCCAATGGCAAAACACATTATTACTGGCCCAAAAAACATTTACACTTGCTCTCTTGACACTCAATGGTTGAAAGGAATACAGTGAGTGCATCTCTGATTTGAGGGTATAACAACAACAACTAGGTACAACACCCACAGATTAAATAGCTGGCACAGACTCCTGAGCAAACTCATCAAGAACAGCTGTCACATTGTAAAGATCACCACCTGTGAGATGTTACGTTGTAATCACACAAACTCATCTCTTGTTACAGGATCCAATTTAACCGGGTTCTTACTTACTTACAGTACCCTATATGAATACAAGTGTTAGCGAAACACTGCCAAATATCACTTGACTAAATGACCAACAACTCTAACTGTAAAGACGCCATTCAATGCTAAACCTACTATAGTAAGAACATCAGAATGTGGTCTAGAACACCACATACAGTGCATTCAGAAAGTATTCAGGCCCCTTGACCTTTTCCACATATTGTTAAAGCCTTATTGTAAAATGGATTAAAATGGATTTTTATACATTTTTGTAATTTATAAAAACTTAAAAAAACAGAAGCACCTCATTTACATAAGTATTCAGACTTAAAATTGAGCTCAGGTGCATCCAGTTTCTATGGACCATTCTTGAGATGTTTCCACAACTTGGAGTCCCCCTGTGGTAAATTCAGTTGATTGGATAAGATTTGGAAAGGCACACACCTGTCTATTTAATGTCCCACAGTTGACAATGCATATCAGAGCAAAAACAAAGTAATGAGCTCGAAGGAATTGTCAGTAGAGCTCCGAGACAGGATTGTGTCAAGGCACAGATTTGGGGAAGGGTACCAAACTAGTTCTACAGCATTGAAGATCCCCAAGGACAGTGGCCTTCATAATTCTTAAATGGAAGAAGTTTGGAACCGCCAAGAAGCTTCTTAGAGATGGCCGCTCTGCCAAACTGAGCAATCAGGGGAGAAGGGCATTGGTCAGGGAAGGTGACCAAGAACCCTGTGGTCAGTCTGACATAGCACCAGAGTTCCTCTGTGGAGATGGGAGAACCTTCCAGAAGGACAACATCTCTGCGGCACTCCACTAATCAGGCATTTATAAAGTGGCCAGATGGAAGCCACTCCCCAGTAGACATATGACAGCCCACGAGGAGTTTGCCAAAAGGCACCTAAAGGACACACAGACCATGAGAAACAAGATTCTCTGGTCTGATGAAACTAAGATTGAACTCTTTGGTCTGAATGCCAAGCATTACTTCGGGAGGAAACCTGGCACCATCCCTACGGTGAAGCATGGTGGTGGCAGCATCACGCTGTGGGGATGCTTTGTAGTGGCAGGAACTGGGAGACTAGTCAGGATCGAGGGAAAGATAAACGGAGCAAAGAAAAGAGATGAAAACCTTGATGAAAACCTGCTCCAGAGTGCTCAAGACGACAGACTGGGGGGCTTAAGAGGATCTGCAGAGAATAATGGGAGAAACTCCCCTAAACACAGGTGAGCCAAGCTTGTAGCGTCATACCCAAGAAGACTCGAGGTGCTTCAATAAAGTACTTAGTAAAGGGTCTGAATACTTACGTGAATGTAATATTTCTGCTTTTAATTTTTTGCTTTGTCATTATGGGGTACTTTTTGTCGATTGATGAGGGGAAAAACTACGTAATCCATTTTAGAACAAGGTATTAACATAACAAAATGTGGAAAAAGTCAAGGGGTCTGAATACTTTCTGAATGCACTGTATAACCTGGTCAATCCAATAGAATCAGGACATCAAGAGAGCAACAGGCCAACCAATTTATCTTCCACCACCAATATGAATGAAAAGATTGTATGACAAGCATAAGAGCAAGTTAGATTTGAAGTGAAATATTAGTACATTTCAGATCAGTAGGGAAGAGAAAAGCGCCATTAGGAATCCCAAACTGTTGCTGAATAATGAAGATGTACATCCTTAATGCGCAGTGGAACTTGAAACCATTAAAGCATCCTCTGTGTGACTCTTTCTCTGTTGCTCTCATTCAGAAAGCACAGAGGAGCTCTCCCTCTACTCTCCTCTAGTCTCCTCTCCCTCTCCGTCTCTCTCTCCTCTCCTCTAGTCTCATCTCCTATAGTCTTTTACATTTACATTTAAGTCATTTAGCAGACGCTCTTATCCAGAGCGACTTACTTCTTTCCTCTTCTAGTCTCCTCTCCTCTCTTAGTCTCCTCACCTATAGTCTCCTCTCCTCTAGTCTCCTCTCCTACAGTCTCCTCTAGTCTCCTCTCCTACAGTCTCCTCTCCTCTCATATAGACTCCTCTCATTGAGTCTCCTCTCCTATAGTCTCCTCTCCACTCCGTCTCCTCTCCATCTCCTCTAGTCTGCTCTCCTCTTCTATAGACTCTTCTCCTATAGTCTCCTCTCCAAGAGTCTCCTCTCCAAGAGTCTCCTCTCCTAGAGTCTCCTCTCCTCTAGTCTCCTCTCCTCTCCTATAGTCTCCTCTCCTCTCCTACAGTCTCCTCTCCTATAGACTCCTCTCATTGAGTCTCCTCTCCTATAGTCTCCTCTCCTATAGTCTCCTCTCCGTCTCCTCTCTGTCTCCTCTAGTCTGCCCTCCTCTCCTATAGACTCCTCTCCTATAGTCTCCTCTCCAATAGACAAATCAAATCAAATCAATTTGTATTTCTCACATACGCCCAATACAACAGGTGTAGACATTACAGTGAAATGCTTACTTACAAGCCCCTAACCAACAATGAAGTTTTAAGAAAAAAAACGTAAAAAAGTTTACAAAAATAAAAGTAACAATTAATTAAAGAGAAGCAGTAAAATAACAATAATGAGGCTATATACAGTGGGTCAATGTGGAGGCTATATACAGTGAAGTATGATTTCATCTTAGTCCTGTATTGATGCTTTGCGTGTTTGATGGTCCATCGGAGGGCATAGCGGGTTGGGGCGAGTGGTCGCATCGGCACTTCGCTCCCGCAGGTAGTATAACTTTTTCATTACATTTCATTACATTTCATTATATTTCTTTATAGCACAACGGTTTGATTTGTCTAATCTTAGCAATTTCTTCTCAGCTAGCTACATAGCCGTCTTTGTATCAAAGATAATTGCATAATTATCGTATTTCGCCGTCCTAACGTAGTCTTCACTAGCCAGCTAGCTAACGTCCACTGATTAGCTGCACTGGAGAAACTATTACACTCAACTGAACGACTTTTACATTACATTACATTTAAGTAATTTAGCAGACGCTCTTATCCAGAGCGACTTACTTGATTCGTGTAGTGTTAGCTAGCTACATAGCTGTCTTTGCTGTCTTCGTATCTTCGTATCCAAGATAATTGTGTTGTTTAGGTTTAGAGTGTGTAGTCTTAGAGTGATTATCTTAATTTACCGAGGTTAGCTAGCCAGCTATTTGTCGTCCTTAACGTAGGAGACTCTGCTAGCTAGCCAACGCTAGCCAACGTCTTCTGAATAGAACTCAACAACCCGGTCGCATTCACAGGTAGTATCACATTTTCACTTCATTTCATTACAGTACAACGGTTTGATTTGTTTGATCATAGCTAGCTACATAGCCGTCTTTGTATCAAAGATAATTGTGTAGTCTAGAGCGATTTTCTAGGTTAGCTAGCCAGCTATTGTCGTTCTTTTAACGCAACGTAACGTAAACAACACTGCTAGCTAGCCAGCTAGCCCCCGAATAGCAGCACTGCAGAAACTATTACACTCAACGGAACGACTTGATTAGTGTAGTGTCAACAACACACCCACTGCCAGCTAGCCTACTTCAGCAGTACTGTATCATTTTAATCATTTTAGTCAATAAGATTCTTGCTACGTAGCTTAACTTTCTGAACATTCGAGACGTGTAGTCCACTTGTCATTCCAATCTCCTTTGCATTAGCGTAGCCTCTTCTGTAGCCTGTCAACTATGTGTCTGTTTCTCCCTGTTCTCTCCTCTCTGCACAGACTATACAAACGCTCCACACCGCGTGGCCGCGGCCACCCTAATCAGGTGGTCCCAGCGCGCACGACCCACGTGGAGTTCCAGGTCTCCGGTAGCCTCTGGAACTGCCAATCTGCGGTCAACAAGGCAGAGTTCATCTCAGCCTATGCCTCCCTCCAGTCCCTCGACTTCTTGGCACTGACGGAAACATGGATCACCACAGACAACACTGCTACTCCTACTGCTCTCTCTTCGTCCGCCCACGTGTTCTCGCACACCCCGAGAGCTTCTGGTCAGCGGGGTGGTGGCACCGGGATCCTCATCTCTCCCAAGTGGTCATTCTCTCTTTCTCCCCTTACCCATCTGTCTATCGCCTGTCTATCGCCTGTCTACCCATCTGTCTTTCGCCTCCTCCTTTCCATGCTGTCACAGTTACCAGCCCTTTCAAGCTTAACATCCTTATCATTTATCGCCCTCCAGGTTCCCTCGGAGAGTTCATCAATGAGCTTGATGCCTTGATAAGCTCCTTTCCTGAGGATGGCTCACCTCTCACAGTTCTGGGCGACTTTAACCTCCCCACGTCTACCTTTGACTCTTTCCTCTCTGCCTCCTTCTTTCCACTCCTCTCCTCTTTTGACCTCACCCTCTCACCTTCCCCCCCTACTCACAAGGCAGGCAATACGCTCGTCCTCATCTTTACTAGATGCTGTTCTTCCACTAACCTCATTGCAACTCCCCTCCAAGTCTCCGACCACTACCTTGTATCCTTTTCCCTCTCGCTCTCATCCAACACCTCCCACACTGCCCCTACTCGGATGGTATCGCGCCGTCCCAACCTTCGCTCTCTCTCCCCCGCTACTCTCTCCTCTTCCATCCTATCATCTCTTCCCTCCGCTCAAACCTTCTCCAACCTATCTCCTGATTCTGCCTCCTCAACCCTCCTCTCCTCCCTCTCTGCATCCTTTGACTCTCTATGTCCCCTATCCTCCAGGCCGGCTCGGTCCTTCCCTCCCGCTCCGTGGCTCGATGACTCATTTGCGAGCTCACAGAACAGGGCTCCGGGCAGCCGAGCGGAAATGGAGGAAAACTCGCCTCCCTGCGGACCTGTCATCCTTTCACTCCCTCCTCTCTACATTTTCCTCCTCTGTCTCTGCTGCTAAAGCCACTTTCTACCACGCTAAATTCCAAGCATCTGCCTCTAACCCTAGGAAGCTCTTTGCCACCTTCTCCTCCCTCCTGAATCCTCCCCCCCCCCTCCCTCTCTGCAGATGACTTCGTCAACCATTTTGAAAAGAAGGTTGACGACATCCGATCCTCGTTTGCTAAGTCAAACGACACCGCTGGTTCTGCTCACACTGCCCTACCCTGTGCTCTGACCTCTTTCTCCCCTCTCTCTCCAGATGAAATATCGCGTCTTGTGACGGCCGGCCGCCCAACAACCTGCCCGCTTGACCCTATCCCCTCCTCTCTTCTCCAGACCATTTCCGGAGACCTTCTCCCTTACCTCACCTCGCTCATCAACTCATCCCTGACCGCTGGCTACGTCCCTTCCGTCTTCAAGAGAGCGAGAGTTGCACCCCTTCTGAAAAAACCTACACTCGATCCCTCCGATGTCAACAATTACAGACCAGTATCCCTTCTTTCTTTTCTCTCCAAAACTCTTGAACGTGCCGTCCTTGGCCAGCTCTCCCGCTATCTCTCTCTGAATGACCTTCTTGATCCAAATCAGTCAGGTTTCAAGACTAGTCATTCAACTGAGACTGCTCTCCTCTGTATCACGGAGGCGCTCCGCACTGCTAAAGCTAACTCTCTCTCCTCTGCTCTCATCCTTCTAGATCTATCGGCTGCCTTCGATACTGTGAACCATCAGATCCTCCTCTCCACCCTCTCCGAGTTGGGCATCTCCGGCGCGGCCCACGCTTGGATTGCGTCCTACCTGACAGGTCGCTCCTACCAGGTGGCGTGGCGAGAATCTGTCTCCTCACCACGCGCTCTCACCACTGGTGTCCCCCAGGGCTCTGTTCTAGGCCCTCTCCTATTCTCGCTATACACCAAGTCACTTGGCTCTGTCATAACCTCACATGGTCTCTCCTATCATTGCTATGCAGACGACACACAACTAATATTCTCCTTTCCCCCTTCTGATGACCAGGTGGCGAATCGCATCTCTGCATGTCTGGCAGACATATCAGTGTGGATGACGGATCACCACCTCAAGCTGAACCTCGGCAAGACGGAGCTGCTCTTCCTCCCGGGGAATTACTGCCCGTTCCATGATCTCGCCATCACGGTTGACAACTCCATTGTGTCCTCCTCCCAGAGCGCTAAGAACCTTGGCGTGATCCTGGACAACACCCTGTCGTTCTCAACTAACATCAAGGTGGTGGCCCGTTCCTGTAGGTTCATGCTCTACAACATCCGCAGAGTACGACCCTGTCTCATACAGGAAGCGGCGCAGGTCCTAATCCAGGCACTTGTCATCTCCCGTCTGGATTACTGCAACTCGCTGTTGGCTGGGCTCCCTGCCTGTGCCATTAAACCCCTTCAACTCATCCAGAACGCCGCAGCCCGTCTGGTGTTCAACCTTCCCAAGTTCTCTCACGTCACCCCGCTCCTCCGTTCTCTCCACTGGCTTCCAGTTGAAGCTCGCATCCGCTACAAGACCATGGTGCTTGCCTACGGAGCTGTGAGGGGAACGGCACCTCAGTACCTCCAGGCTCTGATCAGGCCCTACACCCAAACAAGGGCACTGCGTTCATCCACCTCTGGCCTGCTCGCCTCCCTACCACTGAGGAAGTACAGCTCCCGCTCAGCCCAGTCAAAACTGTTCGCTGCTCTGGCCCCCCCAATGGTGGAACAAACTCCCTCACAACGCCAGGACAGCAGAGTCAATCACCACCTTCCGGAGACACCTGAAACCCCACCTCTTTAAGGAATACCTAGGATAGGATAAGTAATCCCTCTCACCCCCCCCCCCCCCTTTAAGATTTAGATGCACTATTGTAAAGTGACTGTTCAACTGGATGTCATAAGGTGAATGCACCAATTTGTAAGTCACTCTGGATAAGAGCGTCTGCTAAATGACTTAAATGTCAAATGTAAATATAAGCTTCCGGGTTGGAGTCCCACACCTTGAAAGTGGCAGCTCTACCCTTTAGCACAGTGCGGATGTTGCCTGTAATCCATCGCTTCTGGTTGGGGTATGTACATACAGTCACTGTGGGGACGTCATCATCGATGCACTTATTGATGAAGCCAGTGATTGATGTGGTGTGCTCCAATGCCATCAGAAGAGTCCCGGAACATCACAGACTGTGCTAGCAAAACAGTCCTGTAGCTTAGCATCTCTTTCATCTGACCACTTTTTTATTGACCGAGTCACTGGTGCTTCCTGCTTGAATATTTGCTTGTAAGCAGGAATCAGGAGGATGGAATTGTGGTCAGATTTTCCAAATGGAGGGTGAGTGAGAGCTTTGTACACGTCTCTGTGTGTGGAGTAAATATGATCTAGAGTTTTTTCCCCCCTGGTTGCACATTTAACATGCTGATAGAAATGTGGAAAAACAGATTTAAGTTTCCCTGCATTAAAGTCCCTGGCCACAAGGAGTGTCACCGCTGCATGTTTTCCTGTTTGCTTATGGCGGTATACAGCTCATTGAGTGCGGTCTTAGTGACAGCATCGGTCTGTGGTGGTATGTAGACAGCTACGAGAAATACAGATGAAAACACTCTAGATAGATAGTGTGGTCTACAGCTTATCATGAGATACTATACCTCAAGGAAGCAAAACCTCAAGACTTCCTTAGATATCGTGGACCAAATGTTGTGCATAGATATAGATAGACCGCCACACCTTGTCTTACCAGAGGCTGCTGTTCTACCCTGACGAAAACGTGTATAACCCACCAGCGGTATGTTATTCATGTCATAGTTCAGCCACGACTCGAGAAATCATAAGATATTATTGTTTTTATGTCCCGTTGGCAGGATCTACGTGCTTTTAGTTCGTCCCATTTATTTTCCAGTGATTGTTGCGTCCAATTCAAGGTGAGTAATCACTGTTCGGATGTCCAGAAGCTCTTTTCGGTCATAATCGATGGTAGCAGCAACATTATGTACAAAATAGGTTACAAACAATGCGGAAAAAAACAATGCGAAAATACCACGGTTGGTTAAGAGCCAATAATACGGCTGCCATCCTCTCTGGCGCCATTATACAGTCTCCTCTCCTCTGGTCTCCTCTTCTCTCCTCTCCTATAGTCTCCTCTCCTCTAGTCTCCTCTCCTCTAGTCTCCTCTCCTCTAGTCTCCTCTCCTCTCTTCTAGTCTCCTCTCATCTTATCTAGTCTCCTCTCCTCTAGTCTCCTCTCCTCTAGTCTCCTCTCCTCTCTTCTAGTCTCCTCTCATCTTATCTAGTCTCCTCTCTTCTAGTCTCCTCTCCTCTGGTCTCCTCTTCTCTCCTCTCCTATAGTCTCCTCTCCTCTAGTCTCCTCTCCTCTAGTCTCCTCTCCTCTAGTCTCCTCTCCTCTCTTCTAGTCTCCTCTCATCTTATCTAGTCTCCTCTCCTCTAGTCTCCTCTCCTCTCGTCTCCTCTCCTCTAGTCTCCTCTCCTCTAGTCTCCTCTCCTCTAGTCTCCTCTCCTCTAGTCT
Organism: Oncorhynchus gorbuscha; assembly: GCF_021184085.1. Classification (NCBI taxonomy): domain Eukaryota; kingdom Metazoa; phylum Chordata; class Actinopteri; order Salmoniformes; family Salmonidae; genus Oncorhynchus; species Oncorhynchus gorbuscha. Next base: position 100,117,272 of record NC_060173.1, read on the forward strand.
CCTCTCCTCTAGTCTCCTCTCCTCTAGTCTCCTCTCCTCTCTTCTAGTCTCCTCTCGTCTTCTCTAGTCTCGTCTTCTCTAGTCTCCTCCCCTCTCGTCTCCTCTCCTCTAGTCTCCTCTCCTCTAGTCTCCTCTCCTCTATGTACCTGGAGACGCTATTAGTCACTGTAAGTGCCATGTTGCACACACACACTAATTAACTAAGTTTCCCAAACGAACCACTGTGCAGGAATAAGTGCATCTGGGAGCCCGTTCAAAGCAGGGACGGCACAGCGGCGGCATGTGTGCCAGCCAACAAGCCAAAAGGGAATGCAAATGGGCCGGATGTATGTTTGCCAAAAGCCATCACACAGAGAGAGAGAGAAAGGAGTGTGTGTGTGTGTGTGTGTGTGTGTGTGTGTGTGTGTGTGTGTGTGTGTGTGTGTGTGTGTGTGTGTGTGTGTGTGTGTGTGTGTGTGTGTGTGTGTGTGTGTGTGTGTGTGTGTGTGTGTGTGTGTGTGTGTGTGTGTGTGTGTGTGTGTGTGTGTGTTCAGAGCTAAGAATGGTAACGTCACATTGCCAAATTCACAGCACAAGGTGTTGGCACATAGCTAAATCCCCTGACTAACAGACAGAATGGGAATGTTGGTCCCTCACTATAATAATATCTATGACCTTTTAGTCTGGGTGTAGGTGAAGTTCGTGACTCTATGTGCAGAAGGAGGATAATGAGTAGGATCAATGCAGCACCACTGAAGTCTATTCTCTGGGTCTGGGAACGAGAGGATCGATTAGAGTCATAAAACCTCCTGCATGACAGCACATGCATAATCCCCAGGAGCACACACATCACACTGCTGCGGTGACCAGGGGGACAGGGACAGCTGAACACACAGCCTAGGGGAATGTAGTTGCAGGACTGGCCTCCACAACCTAGAGTACCAAAACAGCCTAGTGGTCCCGTATGGGTCAGTTGGTAGAGCATAGCACTTGCAACGCCAGGTTTGTGGGTTTGATTCCCACTGGGGACCAGTATGAAAATGTATGCACTCACTACTGAAAGTGGCTCTGTATAAGAGTGTCTGCTAAAATGTAAATTATGACGATCTTTTGGTTGCCAATGTTGGTGGAAATTTGAACTATGGAGGTCAATATGGGGAAGTGGGAGTGACTGCAGGAGTAGGCCATAGGGATATCTCTGCTCTCATTATAAAACAGCCCAAATGAAGAGCATCTCCTGCCCACTGTTAGCCATTGTTATTTCACCAATGTCTGACAATATGGATATCATCACCGACTGTACATGCAGGCCGGTTAACTATAAGGCCAGACTGAAGAAAAGTAAAGAAAGTGTTTATGAGGGACTGATGCCAAGTGGACAGATTGGCATCACTGTCAGTTTTACTCCACAGGCAGGTGCCAGACTGTCTGTCTGTCTGTCTGTCTGTCTGTCTGTCTGTCTGTCTGTCTGTCTGTCTGTCTGTCTGTCTGTCTGTCTGTCTGTCTGTCTGTCTGTCTGTCTGTCTGTCTGTCTGTCTGTCTGTCTGTCTGTCTGTCTGTCTGTCTGTCTGTCTGTCTGTCTGTCTGTCTGTCTGTCTGTCTGTCTGGCTGGCTGGCTGGCTGGCTGGCTGGCTGGCTGGCTGGCTGTGCCTCTCTCTCTCCCTCTCTCTCTCTCTCAATTCAATTCAAGGGGCTTTATTGGCATGGGAAACATGTGTTAACATTGTCAAAGCAAGTGAGGTAGATAATATATAAAGTCAATATATAAAGTGAAATAAACAATACAAATGAACAGTAAACATTGCACATACACATACATTACACATACAGAAGTTTCAAAACAATAAAGACAATCCAAATATATATATATATATATATATATATATATATATATATATATATATATACAGTGTTTTAACAATGTACAAATGGTTAAAGGACAGAAGATAAAATAAATAAGCATAAATATGGGTTGTATTTACAATGGTCTCTCTCTATCTCTATTTCTACTTCTAGCTCTGGGAGAGCAGAGAGATGTGGGAGGTATACCTCTCTAAGATGTTATCTCTTAGAGCATTCTCACTATGGCGTGGGAACACCAACTGGCATGTCAGTCTGTCTCCATGCTCTGTTTACTAGACAGCAGGTCATGTTTGATATTGTTTTGACTAGTGCCAGATTATAAAGCTGGACCATCAAAGACAGCTTGTTGTTTTTTTATTATCTCTTTCTTCAGATCCCCAGGTCTCAAGACCTCTTGGAGCAGTCCAACACTGAGCTACAGGGAGATCCAACAGGAGGATGACCTGAGAGCACTGCAAACCATACTAGCTATCAGTACCCAGTACCCACTGTTGACTTTATAAGCACTACCTACTTCTCTCCCCCTGAGACAGAGGCAGCCATATTGAGGGTTTAGCAGGGGTAAGATCATAAGCCGTCTTTAACAGCATATCATGAGCTGGGTGCATTACCACTGAATTAGTTTCATCCTCAAAGCTGTGATCATCAAAAAGACCCAAAACTGAGCTGCCGTCATCTTTGAATAAAACTCCAAATGTTCATTATTTCCATACAGAGGATATTCAATTTAAAAATGACGAAGTACTTCAATGATTTCAGATAACATACTCCTGGGGTTGCTTGGCTGAGCTGCTAAGAGGGAGTTACAAAGAGTTACAGAAGATGTTTTTTCCTGCTGAGACGGCAGGCAGGGTTGTTCATTTATGTGTATAAGGACTTGAAGCCAAATAGGCTCTGGTCAAAAGTAGTGCACTATAAAGAGAATATTATGTAAATTGGGACACATCCTAGGTAAGGGCAGAGTTCCCTGAAGCTGTTTGATAAGCTTTTGATCTTGTCCACTTCTAATATCTTTCCTTCATGCTTAGAACCGGGAGAAAAAGAGAAGGTCTGTGGTCCCAATCCCTTCATACTGCACTTCTTTGACCAGTGCCCTATGGGCCTTTAGTGCACAATGTAGGGAATAGGGTGCCATTTGGGACTCAGGCCAGGGAGCAGCAGAGAAGAAGAGAGCACCAATATCCAGCTCATGTTCGTGTGATGTAGTCAAACTGCAATACCCAGTCTACAGAAATGAACAAGTTGAGCCTGTAGTGTTATATATGTGGGCAGTACAAATCCATTCTGTATGGTCATATTACTCACAACATGGAGGACAGAGGACACTTGCTTTGGGACAATAAAGCTTCATAGAACTGAACAAAACTGGTTTTACACCGGATCATAAAACAGTGTTCTACATGCAGTATTTTCCCTTCAAAAGGAACCAGGAGACATAGGCCATTAAGAATGTAAAAGTTGTGTTATCATACGTTGTTTCGAACGCCCCCAAAAACACACCAATAATTTTTCCTCTGTCGAGGGCAGACCTGGTAGGCTTATACCCAGCAGAGATCCCCCTACGTGGGTATAGGGCTGGGCACACTCCCGTTTCCGTGTCCATTGAAATGCATGTGATGTGTGTAGACAGACAGACTGCAGAGAGCGGTAATGATCATCCCTATCCAAACAGCTGCAGATGGGCAGAGGACCATTCACACCATACAGAGAATGTAGATCTTCACCCACTGAGACAAGAGGGAGGGAGGGAGATCATAGATCAAACATGCAAATCTATCCCATGGAGGAGAGCCGGGATGAGAAGAGGAGGATGAAGGAGGGAGATGGAGGGAGGGGGAGATGGAGGGAGGGAGGGAATAGAGGGAGGAAGGGGGGGGGGGAGAGAAGGAGAGGGATAGAGGGAGGAGGGAGGGAGAGAAGGAGGGGGATAGAGGGAGGGGGATAGAGGGTGGGAAGGGAGAAGGCGGTGGATAGAGGGAGGAGAGAGGGAGCGAAGGGGGATAGAGGGAGAGGGAGGGAGAGAAGGAGGGGGATAGGAGAGAGGGAGGGGAATAGAGGGAGCGAGGGAAAGAAGTAAGGGGATAGTGGGCGGGAGAGAGAGAAGGAAGGAAGTGTGGGTGCAAAGGAATCCCTTTTGTAGATGACAAGTGATGGTTCTGTGATTTCACATTTCCGTGGCCAGGAGGAGAACCCCACAATAGTCCCTAGTTTGCCTCTACCTATAGAAAGCTGGGTATAATACATAATATATCTAAAGTGATTTACATTTGTTATTCATAGGTGGCCCACTAACCTGGCTTTGCAAGAGTCATGCTCTACCAACTGCACAACAGAGGTAAGTTTGATTACACCATGGTGTTGACTAATGAGGATGAGCACAGCTACTGGGGATATCAGTATTCCTCACCTCACTTCCTCTCCCGGCAGGAAGACCCCCTGCCCATTTCTCTACTCATTTATAATTCATAGCCGGGTTCTGGCCTTTGTCTATTTGGGTCAACCAGGCTGGGGAACTGTTGTGTGTGTGTGTGCGTGCGTGCGTGCGTGCGTGCATGCGTGCGTGTGTGCGTGTATGTGTGTGTGTGCATGTATGTCCAGGCTGGAGAGTTACTAGCTGTGATACCGAATCATTTGGAGCTTCAATCTAAACCTCATTATCAGACAGGAGATACTGAAGGCATTAGAACCAGGAGTCTGGAGATGGAGTCTCTTCTTCTTTTCTGTTCTCTTATCTTCTCTATTATTGTCTCTTCCTCTCTTCTATTGTCCACACCCCCTTCCATCCCCTCCCCCCCCCTATCCTCTCCCCTCCTCTCACCCCCACTACCCCCCCCACCCTTACCCTCCAGGGGGGGGGCCTGGCCTCCTCCTTTTCTCTCTCTTCTTTCTCCCTTTCATCTTCAAGTAAACCTAGACCATACCAACCTCTACTTGTTAGTACTACCTCTGATTAAATAAATATATACACTGCTAGTCATTTTTTTACGTGATATTTGAACATAATAAAGCAACCTCACTGACAATACAACAACGCTTTCCAACTACGACACAAATGGTGCTGGTTGCTGAAAGTGGTACTCGGGATATACAATTGGCATCAGGATCTAAATAGCTAAATGGTTTTTACCACAAGGATCAAACGCATGGATACTCTCATTCATAACTCTTGACCGTCAATGGTCTTCTCTTGTATCATTGACCAGAAGAAACTAAATGATCATGTTTCTCTCACAGCTTTAATGAGAAGCCAGTCATGACCCAGGACGTATCTCTTAACCCTGATAAAGTTGCAACCAAAGAGATACTGTGTGACCTTTTCAAAAGAACAACCATGATTAATGTAAGTAGCTCCCCAAATTAAAATGAAGTACATCTAGCCACTGAAGTACAACCCATGAATCTGGGCAATTCCACAGTAACAGAATGGTGCTTAAATAATTTGATATACAATGTATAATGTATATCAAAATAAAATCAATGATTGCAAAGTTAAACAAACCATAAAACTTTATGCACAAGGACTACTTTTAACAACTTCCACTGAAAATTGTTTTAAAAAAAAAAACACATTTCCTTGTGCATAACAGTTTGTGCTGTTTGTGCTGTGATTCTGTTACCAAAATACGCCACAAACTCAGGAAGGCAGAATATGGTTTCCATTCCATCATACTACTCATCCCTTCCATGGTTCTCCTTTACACTTAACAAGGTGAAACCAAACCTCACTCCCAGGGCCACCTGAGCCCCGGGCCCCCATAGGCCAAAGTATAAAACATTTCAATTTCCCTCATAAATAACTTGATGAATAAATGCATAAATTAGCTAATTCATTAGACATTTAACCAGATAATTATGTGGCAGGCAGGGCTCTGCATATGGCCCACTCTTCTCTTCCTGGTTGGTATTATGTGTGTGTGCTTGGATCTGTGTGTGCCTGTGTGTGTGTGTGTGCCTGTGTGTGTGCGTATGTGTGTGCGTATGTGTGTGCGTATGTGTGTGTGTGTGTGTGTGTGTGTGTGTGTGTGTGTGTGTGTGTGTGTGTGTGTGTGTGTGTGTGTGTGTGTGTGTGTGTGTGTGTGTGTGTGTGTGTGTGTGTGTGTGTGTGTGTGTGTGTGTGTGTGTGTGTGTGTGCATGCACGTGTGTTTGGCAGTGGGCCGGTAACAGCTAAAGGCTAACAGCTAACCCAGTCATGACTCTCCTCATCAATCTTAATGAGACAAGAATCACCACCAGACTCTGCGATGAGACACACCAGGGTCTCTATTCACAAAGCCTCTCAGAGTGGAAGTGCTGATCTAGGATCAAATCCCCCTGACTTATTAATTATAATAAAAAATAAAAAAACTGATCCCAGATCAGAACTCTGAGGTGTTTAATGAATACAGGCCCAGAGCATCAGAGCTCAGTGCCATAGCCAAGAGACTTTGCTGTGGTAGAGACAGTCCCAGTAGGGAAACGCTATGACTTCTATCTACACTCACAAGATTTACATAGACCAAGTAGTTCACACAACATTGTTCGAATCACTAACGTGTCAGGATGTTCCACGTGTCGTGCCTAACACTCATCTGACCGTTAGCAGATTGGTTTCTTATATATAGTTCATATTACTGATCGTATTATCTAAGACAAGTGGTAAAAGGCATTTTAATTGATTTCACATCTGATTGGTCCTATAGAGATAGGGGTAGGGCATTTAAATTAGACCCATGCCTCAAGCTGATGTCACCGTGAGCAGATGGGTTTCTACAGGGGCCGTGTGACGAGGGTGTTGAGGCGAGGGGGAAACAGACGCCCAGAAAAGGCTTGTGGTGCTTTCACAAACACACATTCACACACATGCATAGATACACATGCACACATGCACACACACCCACACAAGCCTCGACCCCCCCACCCTTCCCACATACACCCACACTCAGGAGGCTTGTCTATGATGCGTGTAACACACTATGTAACACACGTCCTTGGGAGTTAATCGCTTTCAACTGAAGCAGGCTGACATTGTTCAGCGCCAAATGTGAACAAATTAAATGAGGCAATTAAAGAGTGAATAAGCCGGCGTAGAGCATTGATAATTGTGGCCTGATACTCCAGCAGCAATTATAATGAAGCTGATGGTTCTACCTGACTGGGTTAGTGATATTCCACAACACGGCTATCTGGGATACTAGGGTGTGTGAGTGGTGTTGTGGAATATCACTAACCCAGTCAGGTAGAACCATCAGCTTCATTATAATTGCTGCTGGAGTATCAGGCCACAATTATCAACGCTCTACGCCGGCTTATTCACTCTTTAATTGCCTCGTTTAATTTGTTCACATTTGGCGCTGAACAATGTCAGCCTGCTTCAGTTGAAAGCGATTAACTCCCAAGGACGTGTGTTACATAGTGTGTTACACACATCATAGACAAGCCTCCTGAGTGTGGGTGTATGTGGGAAGGGTGGGGGGGTCGAGGCTTGTGTGGGTGTGTGCGCATAGTGTCTTACACGGACCATAGACTCCTGGGCGTAGGTGTATGCAGGTCAAAATAAAATAGTATTTGTCACATGCGCCAAATACAACAGGTGTAGACTTTATTGTGAAATCCTTACTCACGAGCCCTTTCCCAACAATGCATAGTAAAAAAATAACCATTTGTAAAAAATGTGTGGGGGGGGGGCATGTTTGCCAATGAATTTGATTACGCTATGTAGCCTATTGACTCCTTCTTGATGCTCTGCAATAATATCCACCTAGCAATTTTATGAACTTGGCTTTAGCTGCCAAGCCATTTCAGGCTATCAATCAAGTTAGAGTAGCTTGTCTAACTATCTTAGCTCTATGCAATCTAGCACCTTGTGATAATATCATGATATTTATGTATTCATTATGATACCATATCTGTCTGTATTGATGATGTGTGTTATGATCCCATGTACAGTGTTGTAATTAGGATGTAATATCCTAGTTGGTGCATTATATTGAGATATGTGATTTACAACAGTCAGAATTTGACCCAAATTAAAATGACAATTGAACAGGTAAAGAGTTATGTGGTCATTTGGATGTAATATCCTAGTTGATGGAGTATATTGATATGTGTGATTTCCAACAGTCAGAATGTCACCCTCATTAATTAACCTCCTAAGATCCATGTCCGTGCCCAAAATCTAATTAGAGTAATGAAAAAATCCCCAACAAAATCCTTCAGGATAAACTAGAGACATCAGTCCACCACATCTGCCTTTGTAACACTTCTGCATCTGTGGCGAAAAGTGACAGAGCTAGAGAGGTGTTTTTCAGGCCATGAGACTTCCCACAAATTGGTCTTCTCACAAAATTATCTGTAGCATTACGGAATGAAATGATGAGACTCTCACGAACACGTTGGTGTTCTCTGTTTTGCTCTATGACCCCCACAGCGTCTTGAGACTCGTCTGAAGTCGTTACAGCCGATCTACCAACTTAAAAAAAAAAAAAAAAATGTTAATTTCACCTTTATTTAACCAGGTAGGCTAGTTGAGAACAAGTTCTCATTTGCAACTGCGACCTGGCCAAGATAAAGCATAGCAGTGTGAACAGACAACACAGAGTTACACATAGAGTAAACAATTAACAAGTCAATAACACAGTAGAAAAAAGAGAGTCTATATACATTGTGTGCAAAAGGCATGAGGAGGTAGGCCTTATAATTACAATTTTGCAGATTAACACTGGAGTGATAAATGATAAGATGGTCATGTACAGGTAGAGATATTGGTGTGCAAAAGAGCAGAGAAGAAAATAAATAAAAAGAGTATGGGGATGAGGTAGGTAAAAATGGATGGGCTATTTACCGATAGACTATGTACAGCTGCAGCGATCGTTTAGCTGCTCAGATAGCAGAAGTTTGAAGTTGGTGAGGGAGATAAAAGTCTCCAACTTCAGCGATTTTTGCAATTCGTTCCAGTCACAGGCAGCAGAGAACTGGAACGAAAGGCAGCCAAATGAGGTGTTGGCTTTAGGGATGAACAGTGAGATACACCTGCTAGAGCGCGTGCTACGGGTGGGTGTTGCCATCGTGACCAGTGAACTGAGATAAGGCGGAGCTTTACCTAGCATGGACTTGTAGATGACCTGGAGCCAGTGGGTCTGGCGACGAATATGTAGCGAGGGCCAGCCGACTAGAGCATACAGGTCGCAGTGGTGGGTGGTATAAGGTGCTTTAGTGACAAAATAGATGGCACTGTGATAAACTGCATCCAGTTTGCTGAGTAGAGTGTTGGAAGCTATTTTGTAGATGACATCGCCGAAGTTGAGGATCGGTAGGATAGTCAGTTTTACTAGTGTAAGTTTGGCGGCGTGAGTGAAGGAGGCTTTTTTGCGGAATAGAAAGCCGACTCTAGATTTGATTTTCAATTGGAGATGTTTGATATGAGTCTGGAAGGAGAGTTTACAGTCTAGCCAGACACCTAGGTACTTATAGATGTCCACATATTCAAGGTCGGAACCATCCAGGGTGGTGATGCTAGTCAGGCGTGCGGGTGCAGGCAGGGAACGGTTGAAAAGCATCCATTTGGTTTTACTAGCGTTTAAGAGCAGTTGGAGACCACGGAAGGAGTGTTGTATGGCATTGAAGCTTGTTTGGAGGTTATATAGCACAGTGTCCAAGGACGGGCCGGAAGTAAATAGAATGGTGTCGTCTGCGTAGAGGTGGATCAGGGAATCGCCCGCAGCAAGAGCAACATCATTGATATATACAGAGAAAAGAGTCGGCCTGAGAATTGAACCCTGTGGCACCCCCATAGAGACTGCCAGAGGACCGGACAGCATGCCCTCCGATTTGACACACTGAACTCTGTCTGCAAAGTAGTTGGTGAACCAGGCACGGCAGTCATCAGAAAAACGGAGGCTACTGAGTCTGCCGATAAGAATATGGTGATTGACAGAGTCGAAAGCCTTGGCAAGGTCAATGAAGACGGCTGCACAGTACTGTCTTTTATCGATGGCGGTTATGATATTGTTTAGTACCTTGAGCGTGGCTGAGGTGCACCCGTGACCGGCTCGGAAACCAGATTGCACAGCGGAGAAGGTACGGTGGGATTCGAGATGGTCAGTGACCTGTTTGTTGACTTGGCTTTCGAAGACCTTAGATAGGCAGGGCAGGATGGATATAGGTCTGTAACAGTTTGGGTCCATGGTGTCTCCCCCTTTGAAGAGGGGGATGACTGCGGCAGCTTTCCAATCCTTGGGGATCTCAGACGATATGAAAGAGAGGTTGAACAGGCTGGTAATAGGGGTTGCGACAATGGCGGCGGATAGTTTCAGAAATAGAGGGTCCAGATTGTCAAGCCCAGCTGATTTGTACGGGTCCAGGTTTTGCAGCTCTTTCAGAACATCTGCTATCTGGATTTGGGTAAAGAAGAACCTGGAGAGGCTTGGGCGAGTAGCTACGGGCGGGGCGGAGCTGTTGGCCGAGGTTGGAGTAGCCAGGCGGAAGGCATGGCCAGCCGTTGAGAAATGCTTGTTGAAGTTTTCTTCTGTCTGTATTGTCAAAACAGTTTGGGCTACACACTAATATGACCTCTCCATGTAAAGGTGAGACTCTCCCGAAGACGTACCTGTTGGTTGTCCTCCAGTACTCGTTGAACAACTTATGGAAGTACAGTAGATACTGTATGGAGACTGTTAAATGGCTAAAATAAAGTTAAATACATGTAAAAAAAAATGTGTACAAAAAGTGTCCTGATCTGCCTTATGTCTCTCAGGTAGAGCATAGACACTTCAGAACAAACTTCCTTTAGATGTTTTTTTTTTTTGGGGGGGGGGCAATCTATTGTCCCATGTAGTGATTAATAGCAGTAAGGCCAAATACAATTTTTCAACAAATATATATATATATATATATATATATATATATATATATATATATATATATATATATATATATATATATATATATATATTTCATAATTCAAGGGAATTTACAAATCTGAATCAAATAGCAATATTATCCTTGGAATGACCTTAAAACAATTCTATATAGCTTAATAGAACTTTGAGGCATATTTCAGAGATAAGCAAACAAACATTAGGCTGGGTATCTGGGTATTAGTCAAGCAAGACCCGATCAGAATTTTGATATGTGCTCTAGCCTACCACGCACTGGCACTAGGGATTTATTTCCCCTGGCTGACACAGCCATGCTCAGGAAAGTGATATCACATCTTAAGCCTTCTACCTGCCTTCTCGATCCTACCCCCACCACCTCCCACCACCTTCTTCAAAACAGTTTTTAATTGCATATCTGAAAAAGTGCAAGCTATTGTTAATCACTCCCTGTTCACAGGCACCTTCCCCACTGCACTAAAAACTGCTATGGTGAAACTCCTTCTGAAGAAAAGTAATCTAGATTATTCAGCTTTTAGCAATTTCCGGCCAATCTACAAACTTTCATTCTTAAGCTAAATTCTGGAGAAATTTGTTTTCAAACATCTAAATATTTTTTTAAGTACCAACTGGATTAAAAAAAAATCATATCTGGTTTTCAGGCCCAAAACAGCACAGAGACAGCCTTAGTTAATAAAGTGATAAATTATCTTAGCTCCAACATAGATGCCAAACAGCTGTCTGTATCACGCCCTGCCTTTAGAAATCCTTTTTATGTCTCTATTTGGTTTGGTAAGGGTATGATTTGGGGTGGGTATTCTATGTTCTATTAGTTGTATTTCTATGTTTGGCCGGGTAGGGTTCTCAATCAGGAACAGCTGTATATCGTTGTCTCTAATTGAGAACCATACTTAGGTAGCCTTTTTCCCCACCTGTCTTTGTGGGAAGTTGTCTTTGTTTGTCGGCACTATAGCTTCACGGATTGTTTATTGTGTTTGTGTCGGCGTCATACAAATAAAGGAATATGTACGCTCACCGGCTGCACCTTGGTCCTCTTCATTCAACGGCCATGACACTCTGTCCTTGTACTCTTGGATTTCAGAGCTGCATTCGACACTGTTGACCATTATGTACTTCTTGACAGAGTAGAGAGGTAGGTTGGCCTCTCCGGTCCAGTTCTAAATTGGTTCAGGTCCTATTCAACCGGTCAAGAGTTTTTTTGTCAGAGAAAATACATAACAAATGTGGCGTTCATCAAGGTTAGATTTTAGGTCCGGTATTATTCAGTTTATATACAGTATGTTACCCCTTGGCAGCACAGCATTGATTTTCACTGCTACACAGACGATACACAACTTTACATTTGTGTCACCAGAGGATTTTAGCTCCACGGATAAATTATTAGACTGTGTTAGTAATTTAAATACTTGGATGGATCACAAATTCCTCCTGCTAAATAAAGACAAGACTGAGGTATTTATTGTTGGAGTCAAAGCACAGACAAAGAATCTGGACACACATTTTAATTAATGGAGAATAAAGATAAAACCTAGGTGTTATTTTTCATTCTGAACTCAATTTCGAATCACACAAATATATTTTACTACCTGAGAAAGATTGCCAGGGTGCGGCCACTTCTATTAGGTGGATACAGAGAGTCTCATCCATGCTTTTATTACAAGCAGGCTTGAATACTGTCATGCTCCCCTGTCTGGTCTACCCAAGAAAGCCAATGGACAACTGCAAAACATACAGAATGCTGCACCAAGACCAGACGGAGAGCACACATTATACCTATTTTAAAGTCTCTGTACTGGCTGCCTGTGAGTATTACAAGTAATTTTAAGATTATTCTATTGGTTTTTAAATCCATCCACAATTGTGCACCCAATACGTGTCAGACATGCTTTTGAGTTATGTACCCAGTAGGTCCCTCAGGTCCTCTGGCACTGGCCTTTTAACTATCCAAAGCCCTGGACCAAGAGGCATGGAGAGGAAGCCTTTAGTTATTATGCCCCCAGCCTCTGGAACAGCCTGCCAGAGAAGCTGTGGGGAGACCGAAACTGTGGACATATTTTAAAGCTTTGCTTTTCCTTAGGGTGCTTTTTAGTGGTTCAGTTTACATTGTAATACTTTCGTTTTTTTAGTCTTATATCTGTTGTGTAGTAAATATTCCATGACTGAAATGTGCTGTATTGATTTGATGCCCCTGCTCATTCACCTCATCCCTCTATCCCTCCCTCCACCCCCCCATCCACCCCCCTCCATCCAGCCCTCCCTCCATCCCTCCCTACCTCTCCTAATGCCTATTCTTTCTTCTCTCTCTTCCTTTCCTCTCTCCCCTCTCCCTCCCTTTGCTTTTCTTCCTCTCTTCTCTTCTCTCTTCCTCCCTCTCAACGCCTTTCTTTCTCATCTGTGTAGTGGTGCGGTCTTTCTGACCTGTGGCATATTGTCCTGTTTATCTGTTTCCATTACTCCACTTTGCTTTCTGGGAACAAATGGAATCCAATCACTTTGCTACAGCCTCGTCTGACAGTCAGCATCCTGACGGCTGTGTCTGTGTGGCTGCCTGACTCACTGCAGCAGCAGCTATCTCCCATTTGGAAACGTATCAACAATGTCAAATAGTGGATGGTGGTCTGGTCAAACGTGTTAACAGATAGCACTCGGCATTCTGATGGGGGGAGTCACAGATACCAAGACAAAAAGCTATTAGAGACAGACAGAATAATATGGAATAATATGGGGCCTTTCCTGGGCTAAGACAAGTGGTGATGTGGCTGCTACAGTAGATCCTGAGTGCACACAACCATTAACTCAAGTGGCAGAAAAATAGCTTGAGTAGGCATGCACGACAACACACACAAATGTGTGTGTACATATGTAAGCACGCAAACACACACACACACACACAAAATGTGCATGTATGTACAGGGCCTTCGGAAAGTATTCAGACATCTTGACTTTTTCCACATTCTGTTACATTGCAGCATTATTCTAAATTAATTATACTGTTTTTTCCCCCTCATCAATCTACACACAATCCCCCATAATGACAAAGCCACAACAGCTTTTTAGAAATGTTGCTGATTTATAAAATAAAAAAATGAGAAAATTACATTTACATAAGTATTCAGACCCTTTACTCAGTACTTTGTTGAAGCACCTTTGACAGCGATTACAGCATCGAGTCTTCTTGGGTATGACGCTACAAGCTTGGCAAACCTGTAATTGGGGAGTTTCTCCCATTCTTCTCTGAAGATCCTCTCAAGCTCTGTCAGGTTAGATGGGGTGCATTGCTGCACGGCTCAAGTCTGGGCTGTGGCTGGGCCACTCAAGGACATTCAGAAACTTGTCCCGAAGCCAATCTGTGTTGTCTTGGCTGTGTGCTTTGGGTCATTGTCCTGTTGGAAGGTGAACGTTCACCCCAGTCTGAAGCCCCGAATGCTCTGGAGCAGGTTTTCATCATGGATCTCTCTGTACATTGCACTGTTCATCTTTGGCTCGATCCTGATTAGTCTCCCAGTCCCTGCCGCTGAAATATCCCTACAGCATGATGCTGGCACCACCATGCTTCACCGTAGGGATGGTGCCAGGTTTCCTCCAGACGTGACGCTTGGCATTCAGGTCAAAGAGTTCAATCTTGGTTTCATCAGACCAGAGAATCTTGTTTCTCATGGTCTGCAAGTCCTTTAGGTGCCTTTTGGCAAACTCCAAGCGGGCTGTCATATGCCTTTTACTGAGGAGTTGCTTCCGTTGGCCACTCTACCATAAAGGTCTTATTGGTGGAGTGCTGCAGAGATGGTTGTTCTTCTGGAAGGATCTCCCATCTCCACGGAGGAACTCTAGAGATCTGTCAGAATGACCTTCGGGTTCTTGGTCACCTCCCTGCACAAGGTCCATCTCCCCTGATTGCTCTGTTTGGTCACTTTCCTGACAAAGGCCCTTCCTCCCCGATTGCTCAGTTTTGCCAGGCAGCCAGCTCTAGGAAGAGTCTTGGTGGTTCCAAACTTCTTCCATTTAAGAATGATGAAGGCCACTGTGTTCTTGGGGATCTTCAATGTTGCAGAAATGTTTTGGTACCCTTTCATCTCAAGGATGATCAATGGAAACAGGATGCAAGTGAGCTCAATATCGAGTCTCATCGCAAAGGGTCTGAAAATATAAATATATTGAATCCATTTTAGAATAAGGAAAAAGTCAAGGATTCTGAATACTTTCTGAAGGCACTGTATGTATGTACATATGCAAGCACACAAACAGAGACAGAGAGAGGCGGCTGGCTTCAATGTAACCCCCATTAGTAGCTCCTCAGGCAGTCAAGTGTGAAATGATGACTGGGTCTGAAATAACTGGATTATTAGGCGTAAAGCCTTGCATGGGCCTCGACACCCTCCCTCTCTATCCACCCTGGCTGCTGCCAGAACAGAGCCTCCTGCTGCTGTCCTCTGGGGAGACACCGACTGCCCACTGATGCCGTGTGTCATACCATGAGGTGTGTGTGTGTGTTGTACCGTGTAGTGTGTGTGTGTCGTAGTGCCACAGCGTGTAGCAAAGGCCTAATGGAGAGTAATGAGTAGCGACTCCCAGCATGCTACTGCATTCTCAGGCTCCGCCTCTTCTCCTCTTCAATCGCCCTCTCTTCACTTGTCAACTCTCCTCATCCCTTCCTCCCCTGTTCTCTCCTCTCATGTCTGATGCTTCTCTATGCCACTATCCTCTGTCCAATCCCCCTTCTTCCCCATACTCTTGTCTCCTCTCCCCCTTCCCCTTCACTTCCCAAACGATTCAACATGCACTGTGTCTATATCTGAGCCTGTCCACTTTGCACACAGATACGTCACTGGACATTGGGTTTCAATAAGAAAATTGCTGGATGTATGTGGGAACATGTTGATCATTTGCACGAGGACCTTGGAGAAAGAACGCTGCATTCTCCTTCCAGATACACCTTGTTCCTCTTGGGATATAGGCAGTGACAAGGTAAAGAGGAGCAGACCTGTGTTCAAATACTAACAAAAATATGTTCAAATACAATGAGAATTTGCTTTAGCCTGCCTGCAGTGCCAGATAGGCGGGATATGCAGTTTCAGGACTTGTCTATTGGTCTGGAAAGCAAGGCAAGCTCAATCAAGCACCGCTGAAGTATTTGAACCCAGGTCTGGAGAGCAGGGTGAGAGGTTTATGGTTGAGGCTTCATTAACTCTTGACAGAGAAGACCGTTTTAAGCAGTTAGCATCCGTGATTAGCCCTGTTCTATATAAATATGCAGTCAATATGTCGCTCCCTTGATTTACTAGGGCATGGTACTAGAGTTATGAGGACCTATAATCAAACGCCTGCTGCTGTGTCTGCGTGACACACACTCAATGGGTAAATAAATCCACATATGCACACACACACACACAAATGTGCACATGTATACACACACACACACACACACACACACACACACACACACACACACACACACACACACACACACACACACACACACACACACACACACACACACACACACACACACACACACACACACACCACTTAGGTTATTGTATTTCTTTCTTAATCTACATCATACATATTGAGATAGAACTATCGCTGCCGTGCATTCGGGTTCTATATTTGGTTCTAAAGTGGCTCGTACAAGGAAATACAAATTACATCCACCAATGAGTTGTAAACATTTATTCTATCTTCTGTGGAGCACATGATGAAGGCATATTAACAAGAATTCCAACAGGTACTGTTGGGTTGTACAGTAATAAGAGGTGGTATCATATTACACAGATAAGAACAAAAACAAGATCAAATGACAGAACACACAAATCTCTGCTCTTATCAGGGTGAGGAGAAAGAGAGAGAAGAGAGAGAGAGTGGGAGGGAAACAGCAAGTGCGAGTTAATGGAGAGAGATGTGCTAGAGGGAGAGAGGCAGAGAGAGAGCTAGAGAGAGAGAAAGTGAGAGAGAGAGTGAATCCCAGAGAGACAGAGATATTTAAAAAATATATATTTCACCTTTATTTAAACATGTAGGCTAGTTGAGAACAAGTTCTCATTTGCAACTGCGACCTGGCCAAGATAAAGCATAGCAGTGTGAACAGACAACACAGAGTTACACATGGAGTAAACAATTAACAAGTCAATAACACAGTAGAAAAAAAATGGGCAGTCTATATACAATGTGTGCAAAAGGCATGAGGTAGGCAAATAATACAATTTTGCAGATTAACAATGGAGTGATAAATGATCAGATGGTCATGTACAGGTAGAGATATTGGTGTGCAAAAGAGCAGAAAAGTAAATAAATAAAAAACAGTATAAAAACAGTATGGGAATGAGGTAGGTGAAAATGGGTGGGCTATTTACCAATAGACTATGTACAGCTGCAGCGATCGGTTAGCTGCTCGGATAGCTGATGTTTGAAGTTGGTGAGGGAGATAAAAGTCTCCAACTTCAGCGATTTTTGCAGTTCGTTTCAGTCACAGGCAGCAGAGTACTGGAACGAAAGGCGGCCAAATGAGGTGTTGGCTTTAGGGATGATCAGTGAGATACACCTGCTGGAGCGCGTGCTACGGATATGTAGAAGAGGTAGAGAGAGGTGAGTCTTTTGTCAGGCCTGGTGAGGTGAGACCAGAGAAATGCTGAGAGGCACAAGGTCGAAAACACACATAAACACACCCACCAGCCAGGCCAGGACCAAAGAGCATTAAAACAACTCTGGTCTATAGCATGTCTCCCCATTCCCCATCCTGATTTCCTATTCTATTTTACCCATCCTGTCTCCCTTCTCCTCCTCCCATGTGTCCTCTCCTCTGCTCAACTCTCTCCCTTCTCCTCGTCTTTGCTCTCTCGCCTCTCTTCGCTTCTCTTCTCCATTCTTTCTTTCTCTCTGCTCTCTTCTCTCCATCTCTCACATATACAGTATTCATTTCAGTGCAAGGGAAAATAAAGTGGATATACTGTAGCAAAACTCCATTGGCCAAAGTAAAAATTAATCTGAGTTTCAGAGAGGGAAGGAAGGTGCAGAGAAGGGGTAGCATATGCACTGTTCCAGTGGGGGTTAAGTGGTCAGGTTTGTATTATGTTCGTCAGGGCGTGGGTGCAGTCCTTGACCCCTGGGTGAGGGTAGTAGATGATCTCTCCACTACAAGGTCAAGAACCCAGATGGAAGCAATTCAAGATAGCAAAATCTGCTTACAATATTGTTTACAGCATACAGTACCACTGACCAAACCAAGGTTATCAACACAGCATACAGTATCACTGACCAAACCAAGGTTATCAACACAGCATACAGTATCACTGACCAAACCAAGGTTATCAACACAACATACAGTACCACTGACCAAACCAAGGTTATCAACACAACATACAGTACCACTGACCAAACCAAGGTTATCAACACAGCATACACTACCACTGACCAAACCAAGGTTATCAACACAACATACAGTACCACTGACCAAACCAAGGTTATCAACACAGCATACACTACCACTGACCAAACCAAGGTTATCAACACAACATACAGTACCACTGACCAAACCAAGGTTATCAACACAGCATACACTACCACTGACCAAACCAAGGTTATCAACACAACATACAGTACCACTGACCAAACCAAGGTTATCAACACAACATACAGTACCACTGACCAAACCAAGGTTATCAACACAGCATACACTACCACTGACCAAACCAAGGTTATCAACACAGCATACACTACCACTGACCAAACCAAGGTTATCAACACAACATACAGTACCACTGACCAAACCAAGGTTATCAACACAGCATACACTACCACTGACCAAACCAAGGTTATCAACACAACATACAGTACCACTGACCAAACCAAGGTTATCAACACAGCATACAGTATCACTGACCAAACCAAGGTTATCAACACAACATACAGTACCACTGACCAAACCAAGGTTATCAACACAGCATACACTACCACTGACCAAACCAAGGTTATCAACACAGCATACACTACCACTGACCAAACCAAGGTTATCAACACAGCATACACTACCACTGACCAAACCAAGGTTATCAACACAACATACAGTACCACTGACCAAACCAAGGTTATCAACACAGCATACACTACCACTGACCAAACCAAGGTTATCAACACAACATACAGTACCACTGACCAAACCAAGGTTATCAACACAACATACAGTACCACTGACCAAACCAAGGTTATCAACACAACATACAGTACCACTGACCAAACCAAGGTTATCAACACAACATACAGTACCACTGACCAAACCAAGGTTATCAACACAACATACAGTACCACTGACCAAACCAAGGTTATCAACACAGCATACACTACCACTGACCAAACCAAGGTTATCAACACAACATACAGTACCACTGACCAAACCAAGGTTATCAACACAGCATACAGTACCACTGACCAAACCAAGGTTATAAACACAACATACAGTACCACTGACCAAACCAAGGTTATCAACACAACATACAGTACCACTGACCAAACCAAGGTTATCAACACAGCATACAGTATCACTGACCAAACCAAGGTTATAAACACAGCATACAGTATCACTGACCAAACCAAGGTTATAAACACAACATACAGTATCACTGACCAAACCAAGGTTATAAACACAACATACAGTACCACTGACCAAACCAAGGTTATCAACACAACATACAGTATCACTGACCAAACCAAGGTTATCAACACAACATACAGTACCACTGACCAAACCAAGGTTATACACACAACATACAGTACCACTGACCAAACCAAGGTTATCAACACAACATACAGTATCACTGACCAAACCAAGGTTATCAACACAACATACAGTATCACTGACCAAACCAAGGTTATCAACACAGCATACAGTACCACTGACCAAACCAAGGTTATCAACACAGCATACAGTACCACTGACCAAACCAAGGTTATCAACACAACATACAGTACCACTGACCAAACCAAGGTTATCAACACAACATACAGTATCACTGACCAAACCAAGGTTATAAACACAACATACAGTACCACTGACCAAACCAAGGTTATCAACACAACATACAATATCACTGACCAAACCAAGGTTATCAACACAACATACAGTATCACTGACCAAACCAAGGTTATAAACACAACATACAGTACCACTGACCAAACCAATTTCATTAACAGCTCAGAAATCCATCAACAATTGTGTTATATTGCTTCTACATGCTATGATCCAATAGATCAGTGTTTTATTGCTGAATTACCATCCGAATACCACCCTTGTCTTCAATCCTATTGTAAGATTACAAATAGTTATCAATACTGAAGTAAATGTACCTAAGATCAAAGACAAGCCATACTGTTAAAAAAACAGTGTACCTAGGCTGTTCAGTAACCCTAATGATTCCACTAGGTCACAGGAGGTCACACTGATATTCAGAATAATAACACAAAACTGTTCTGCTTCCTGTATCCTGCATCATGGGAAATATTAACACAAACATATGTTGCTGAAACATGAATCAAATTAAATCCGTTATCACACAGTATACTTGCACACAGTGTGCATACACTAACTCACACAGACACACAGTACTGTATACACACTCAATTCAATCCAGTCTCAAGATGATATGATTCAGTATTTAGATCTGTTGCTTTGAATGAGTAGTTAGAACAGCTTCAGAAAGATACTACCATACTCCCCTACTACAACTCCTCTACTACTCTCTAGGTTTCCACTGCCCAGTTACATGCAAAACAAACTCAGGAAAACCAAGCTGCATCCCAAATGGCAACCTATTCCTTATGGGCTCTGGTCAACAGTAGTGCACTATAAAAGGAAAAGGGTGCCATTAGGGACACAGTCCAAGAGGAAGTCTGAGACAGATGGTGGAAGAGAGCCTCTCAAGGAGCTTATGCGGCACAATGTGACAGACCAAAAGACTACATGAATAACAATAAAGTAGTCAAACGGAAAAACAAAAGCCCAGAGAAAAAGAAGGGGATCTCTCTCTAAAGAATCAGAGGATTTGTTTGCCCTGTGAATCCTGAAAAATTCAGTGAGTGAGTTAGGCTTCAAAGTTGTGAAACTACAGAGAGCATTTTGTTCTGTTAGTGTAGTAGAGATCCTTCATCATTAGATGCCTTTTCCTTATCCCTTGTTTGGCTAAGAACTGGTTGTGGATATAACAGTGGGGAACCATGAGCAACTTCTATCTCAGGCCATCAGACTGTTAAATGGCCATCACTAGCCGGCCTCCAGTACCATGCCCTGAACTTAGTCACTGGCACTAGCCGGCTACCACCCGGTTACTCAAAACCGCACCTTAGAGGCTGCTGCCCTATGTACATGTATATACTGTATTTTAGTCCATCTTATTCAAGTATTGCTGTACATATACTATTCTATCCACATATTCTTCAGATATACATAATACATATTGTCTGACCGAAAATAACTTCTGGACATCAGAAAAGCGATTACTCACTGCGGGCTGGAATAAACTGTTTCCAACGTGAAGGATATCCTGATTTCACGGGAACAGGCCCAGATCCACGCCTTTTGCATGAAGAAAGACACCGGAAAATAGGCAGATCGGGCACCCTTCTGAGAATCTGGAGGCAAGTGAATAAACTCCCATTGCCTTCCATTCTTCTTGCTAATGTGCAATCATTGGAGAAAGAAATGATGACCTACAATTAAGATTATCCTACCAACAAGACATTAAAAACTGTAACATCTTATGTTTCACCGAGACGTGGCTGAACGAAGATACGGACAATATAGAGCTAGCTGGATTTTCCATGCACCGAAAGAACAGAGACGCTACCTCTGGTAAGACCAGGGGTGGGGGTGTGTGTCTTTTTGTCAATAACAGCTGGTGCGCAATGTCTAATATTAAAGAAGTCTCGAGGTATTTCAAGCCTGAGGTAGAGTACCTTATGATAAGCTGTAGACCACACTATCTACCAAGAGATTTCTCATCTGTACTATTCTTAGCCGTTGCTGTACCACCACAAAGCAAAGCTGGCACGAAGACCACTCTCAACCAACTTTATAAGGCCATAAGCAAAGAAGAAAATGCTCACACAGAAGCGGCATTCCTAGTGGCCTGGGACTTTAATGCACGGAAACATGAATCAGTTTTACCAAATTTTTACCAGCATGTCACATGTGCAACCAGCAAAAAAACAAATCCTAGACCACATTTACTCCACACACAGAGATGCACACAAAGCTCTCCCTCGCCCTCCATTTGGCAAATCTCACCATAATTCTATCCTCCTGATTCCTGCTTACAAGCAAAAACTAAAACAGGAAGTACCAGTGACTTGCTCAATACGGAAGTGGTCAGATGACGCAGATGCTACACTACAGGACTGATTTGCTAGCACAGACTGGAATATGTTCCAAGATTCATCCAATGGCATTTAGGAATATACCACCTCAGTCATCAGCTTCATCAACAAGTGCCCCAAGCATACTTCCTGACCTCAATCTTATTGAAAATTAGTGGACAGAACTGAAAGCGTGTGCGAGGAAGAAGGCCTACAAACCTGATTCAGTTACACCAGCTCTGTCAGAAGGAACGGGCCAAAATTCACCCAACTTCTTGCGGGAAGCTTGTGGAAGTCTACCCAAAACTTTTGACCCAAGTTAAACAATTTAAGGCATTGCTACCAAATACTAACTGACTGTATGTAAACGTCTGACCCACTGGGAATGTGATGAATGAAATAAAAGCTGAAATGAATCATTCTCTCTACTATTATTCTGACATTTCACATTCTTAGAATAAAGTGGTGAGCCTAATTGACCTAAAACAGGGAATTTTTACTAAGATTAAATGTCAGGAATTGTGAAACACTGAGTTTAAATGTATTTGGCTAAGGTGTACGTAAATTTCCGACTTCAACTGTATATGCTGTGTATATATATATACACACACTCCGGACTCTGACATTGCTCATCCAAATATTTCCATATTTCTTAGTTCCATTCTTTTGCTTTTAGATTTGTGTATTGTTGTCTATTGTTAGATATTACTTCAGAGAAGGCCTACGGAAATGTACATTTCATCTCTTCAGTTTGTGTTGAAATGAGAAGGGTTAATACTGAAGATAAAAAAATATCCAATCAGGATTTCTTTGGGGTGGTCTCTGGGTAGAAAAGAAATAGCTAGCTCAGCCAGCCACTGGCTAGACCTTCAGAAGTTGAACAGAAGGCCTCTTCCATTCAACTGTATTAGAGCAGAATTTGAGGGTAAATGTTGAATGAGCAAATCAAGGCCTTCTCAATTTGATTCTGTTTGATTAATTCATAATCATAATTCATAATTCACTAGAACCAGAATAGTTTCACTACATAATATATATTGCCGGGCGTGATGCTACTGTATGCTTTCTGTTATTTTCTAGGTTTTTTCATTTGACACAATGTATTGGGCGGCAGCGTAGCTTAGTGGTTAGAGCGTTGGACTAGTAACTGTACTGTACTCTATATCATCGACTGAATCCTTATGTAATACATGTATCACTAGCCACTTTAACTATGCCACTTTGTTTACATACTCATCTTATATGTATATACTGTACTCGATACCATCTACTGTATCTTGCCTATGCTGCTCTGTACCATCACACATTCATATATCCTTATGTACATATTCTTTATCCCCTTACACTGTGTATAAGACAGTAGTTTTGGAATTGTTAGTTAGATTACTTGTTGGTTATTACTGCATTGTCGGAACTAGAAGCACAAGCATTTCAATACACTCGCATTAACATCTGCTAACCATGTGTATGTAACAAATATAATTTGATTTGATTTGAAAGGTTGCAAGATCGAATCACTGAGCTGACAAGGTACAAATCTGTCTTTCTGCCCCTGAACAAGGCAGTTAACCCACTGTTCCTAGGCCGTCATTGAAAATAAGAATTTGTTCTTAACTGACTTGCCTAGTTAAATAAAGTAGAAATAAAAAAATTGAAGATATTTGGTGCAACAGGGCTTAACAGAATACACAAGATATTATTTGGTTGTGCATCAGCAGTCAATCAATTAGCCCATGTCAAATAAAAATGTTTAGATCTGTAAGTTAGTCTAGCGGCCAGCTATCTAATTTTGTAGAAAGAATGGTCGAATTACCGACTGGCGTGGGGCACATTGATCATCTGTTATCATATTAAAAACTGCAAACATTTGTCTCCGCCCTATGGCAAAATGTATAGAATTGTAGGAAATTAGCTGTAAAACTGCAAATTCTTCTCTCAACCCCATGGTTGTCACGCCTTGGTCATTGTATCTTGTGTTTTTGTTATATGTTTGGGTAGGCCAGGGTGTGACATGGGTTTATATGTTGTATTTCGTATTGGGGTTTGTATTAATTGAGAGTGTGTATTATTAGGGATGTGTCTAGTTAGGCTTGGCTGCCTGAGGCGATTCCTAATTGGAGTCAGCTGATTCTCGTTGTCTCGGATTGGGAACCGTATTTAGGTAGCCTGAGTGCGCGTTGTATTTCGTGGGTGATTGTACCTGTCACTGTGTTAGTCACCAGATAGGCTGTAATTAGTTTCACTCGTTTGTTGTTTTCTTCTTCAGTTATTTCATGTACCGCATTATCTTCATTAAAAGTCATGAGTAACCTACACGCTGCATTTCGGTCTGACTCTCTTCAAACAACAGACGAACTACGTTACAATGGTACAATGAGTAGAAATGCATGAAATGAGTTATTAAATTGCTCAATCTTCTCTCTAAAAAATGTGTAGAATTGCAGCAACTTGCTTTACAACTGCACCATTTTCTCTAAGCCCCATTGCAAATGTGCAGAATTGAAGGAAATTAAGTTTAATTGTGTTTTATTTATCTTCGCTTTCCCGAGGAGGCCGCTAAAATGTTTTTCTCCCTAGCTGGGAGGGACAGGCGGGAGGGTATGGATGTCGGTATGCAGACCCACGAGCCACTGTAGCCCCTCATAATGACTTCTGTTTTTTGTGGCCCCCACCCCCCATCAAATTTGCTCATCCCTGGTATAGGATATAACACACCTTTTTACACCAATAAATGTTACTAAAGGGTGGTAGAGACAATAGAAACATAATCATGTAGTATATTTTAATAGATAACATGTACTGTATATAGTAGACAGCTCAACATCTCAGGAGCTCAGAGAGCTTGAAAAAAGCCTATGCTAACTAGGATCTCTTTTATTGATCCTGGACAGCTGAGAGAAAGGTGATAAAAAAATATTATCCGTTAATTGTGTCTACTTTTTAGCCAGTAGTTGTGAAAGCAGCACTCATGAGTCAAAAGTGGTCCCAGAAAAGAACATATTACTTCACATATGTGCAGATACAGTGTGTGTACCACGTCATTGCTCTCTCTCTCCCTCCGCTGTGTCCACTGGGTCGTTGGGTCCAGCCTGCAACCTCATTAGATAACGCTGGTCACTCAAATTCAAGGGGCTGAGGTTCATTGGCTAGAACCCAGTTGTTTTCAAACTAGGGATTTTGTGGATAATTGCGGTACGGTTACACAATTCCAGGAACTTTCAATACATTTCTCTGTTTTCCAGATATCCTGGTTGGAGGATTCCACATTTCCTGCTTATCCCCTCCTGATACCGAGAAACCTCCAACCCAGGATATCGGGAAAACCAGGGAACTTATTGAAAGTTAGGGAATTTTGCAACTCTTGAAGAGAAATTCCGCTCATAGATTATTCATGTATGAACTACACATTGACACATCCAGCCCAGAGCGGGAGGTTTAAAATATACTTTATTCGTTGCCAAAGTACCAGAGCATGTCTTTAAAGGTAGAGGCATCTTTAAATCATATACTTTAGCACTGTAGCCATATAGAAACACGAGGGAATCATTGAGTACTATGTTTTGTCATCAGACAGGAATTTCCCCGGCAGTTGACTGGGTGACATGGAGAGAGTGGCAAGCCATGGATGACAGAGGTTAAGTTAACACGCACATGTTCAAACACACCCTGTCTGTGTTTGCATGGCAGCACACCACACACACATACGCATGCACAGATGAAGACGAACATGTGCTCACAGACACAGACACTGACAAAAGTGCTGAATTAGTTTGTCTTTCTGGCTGCATGGTGAAGGATAAGGTGCATCCCAAATGGCACCATAGTTCCTACATAGTGATATTACTTTTGACAAATGCACTAAGTGCCCTTTTCAAAAGTAGAGCACTATATAAGGAATAGGGTGCCACTTGGGATGTAGACAGAGAGAGGAGGAGGCGGGCGGTTCAGTCAGTCGTGAAGGTTAACAGTGATTGAGAACCAGATGGATAGATACAACTTGAAATGGACAGTGAGGATCATTAGCATGATTAACACTAGCATAAAGTTGCCCATCCTTGCTATCTCTGGGACAAGCTATAGTATGTCAATTAGGTTGAATGAGAATGGTATATTATTAGTCAGGGGACAACAACGGATGGTGATAGTAAATAGTGGCGCAAGACGAAGACGAAGAAGAATGAATAGGAGACTCACACAATGTAACACAACAGCTGAGGTCCATAAACTCCCATCCTCCTCATTGTAACACACCCCTCAACATACACACGGCACACTTGCGCTCTACCCTAACCTCCTCCGTTAGCACACGCCGCACGGCTAATGTCACCTTGACTGCCCCTCTGTGACTAACCAACCATGTACATGTTGATGGCATATCCAGTGTGCCTGGTCAACCTGGTTCTGCCATCTGGGGTGTGGGGAGGCTGGGGGAGGGGAGTTTGGGGGAGGGGGAGTTTGGGGGAGTGGGAGGCTGAGGGAGGTTGGGGGAGGCTGGGGGAGGGGGGTTGGGGGAGTGGGAGGCTGGGGAGGTTGGGGAGGCTGGGGGAGGTTGGGAGAGGCTGGGGGAGGTTGGGAGAGGCTGGGGAGGCTGGGGGAGGGGAGGCTGGGGGAGGTTGGGGGAGGCTGGGGCAGGTTGGGGGAGGCTGGGGGAGGGGAGTGGGAGGCTGGGGTGTGGGGAGGCTGGGGAGGTTGGGGGAGGCTGGGGTGTGGGGAGGCTGGGGGAGGCTGGGGGAGGCTGGGGGAGGGGGTGGTTGGGGGAGTGGGAGGCTGGGGTTTGGGGAGGATGGGGGAGGTTGGGGGAGGCTGGGGGAGGGGGAGGTTGGGGGAGTGGGAGGCTGGGGTGTGGGGAGGCTGGGGGAGGTTGGGGGAGGCTGGGGGAGGGGGTGGTTGGGGGAGTGGGAGGCTGGGGTGTGGGGAGGCTGGGGTGTGGGGAGGCTGGGGGAGGTTGGGGGAGGTTGGGGGAGGCTGGGGTGTGGGGAGGCTGGGGTGTGGGGAGGCTGGGGAGGCTGGGGAGGCGGTGGTTGGGGGAGTGGGAGGCTGGGCTGTGGGGAGGATGGGGAGGTTGGGGGAGGCTGGGGGAGGGGGTGGTTGGGGGAGTGGGAGGCTAGGTTGTGGGGAGGCTGGGGGAGGTTGGGGGAGGGGAGGTTGGGGGAGTGGGAGGCTGGGGTGTGGGGAGGTTGGGGGAGGGGAGGCTGGGGGAGTGGGAGGCTGGGGTGTGGGGAGGCTGGGGGAGGTTGGGGGAGTGGGAGGCTGGGGTGTGGGGAGGCTGGGGGAGGTTGGGAGAGGCTGGGGGAGGGGAGGTTGGGGGAGGCTGGGGGAGGAGGAGGTTGGGGGAGTGGGAGGCTGGGGTGTGGGGAGGCTGGGGGAGGTTGGGGAGGCTGGGGGAGTGGGAGGCTGGGGTGTGGGGAGGCTGGGGGAGGTTGGGGGAGGCTGGGGAGAATGGGAAGGAGTGAGGTGGTGGAATCTGTTCCACATAGCTAAGCAAAAGCATCCATTCATCCATCCATCCACCCAACCATGACTCCAGCAGTCCATGATTTCAGCACATGGGGAACAAAGGGGAATGCACCATAATGCTGTATCAAAACAACCCTAGCTACAACATTGACCAGTACACAATGACGTTTTGATAAGAGTATACTATTCAACACAACCACGAGGCAGTGTAGACACAAAATAAATGACCATTGTGCTGTTCCGGCTATTTTATATATGTTATCAATATTTTGTATTTGATCAAAGTCATTCAACGTGGCAATGTATCTTATTGTCGTCATGACAGCTGCACATCATGCCAGGCATATTAGTATATTTCTGTTTCTCTTTGAATTTACTTGCTGGTTCAGAGTACACCAGTCTCACACCTCTAGAATCTGGTTAATAGGGATGTTTTCCCCTAAATCATATCACAATCAACTTTTACCAGTTGAATATAGACACAAATATGATACTATTCTTGTGTTAAACATTTTCTGAAATATTTTATTACAATATGCAAATGATGTGATGTCTCATTAAATATGTGCATAGTTGCACACCTATTTTATACCCAATCACCATCTCTTCAAACTAAGTCACTACACATAATCCAGATTGTTACATTATCTATGAAATGGCCTTGCAAATGATCTGTAATTCAAAATAGTGAATTTGAAATGATGGATGTATGACCATTTTAAAGTGGTTAAAATGCATGACATTTTTATGACGCTAGTATGATTAAACTAAAGAAAACATACATTTTAAGATTTTGAAATGGTTATGTTTACCGTTTTAAAATACTAATATTAATGGACCAAAATACCAACAAATCTCAAAATTGATCAGTAGATGCAAAAATGTCATTTCAGCCTGTTGGTGCCTGGCATTAATGGTTAATGATTATTACGTATCTGACACTATCAGATCAGGGCTCTTATCTGATCTGTAACAGGTTTGCTCTCTACCTTTGCTCACACTGTTCTACACAGTACTGACACCTAATGGAGGGGGTAGATAGACAGATACACACAAAGCTGCAGAGATCAATACTCTATTTTGTAACACAGTACAACAGAGGTTAACTAAATTATTGTGTGTACTTACTTCTCTACACAACACCGTAATGTTATGACTGAATCAATGATGAGCACTAGTCGATTCAGGTTACTGTAGTTCTCTCCAGACAAGCTTTCTTTCTTTCTTTCTTTCTTTCTTTCTTTCTTTCTTTCTTTCTTTCTTTCTTTCTTTCTTTCTTTCTTTCTTGCATTCATTCTCTCTCTGTTTCTCTCTCTCTCTCTCTAGAATTCAGTGTTTTATTTGATCCATAATCACATACTCCAACCATTTTCCTTCAAGGATTTTTTATACAGTTTTATTCTTGTTTATATCAGATTCTCTTTGTGGTCGTCCTCTTGTAAAAAGCAGCAAACCTGAGAGTGCATTACATAAAATCTTGTTTATGACGGCAGTTTGTATCATAAACAAAAAAATGTATTCCCTGAAGAGAGAGTTTTGTCTGATGCTGTTTCATTTGTGCTTGTTTCCGGCTACTGTAGAATTGTTGTAATATTTTGTACAAGAGTAAAAGGACAGCTCATTACAAACACAGACTAGTGTGTTTCAGACTAGTGGGGATATGATCAGTAGAATTCACTTTTATTCATTTATTCATTGTCGTCTTCTTCATCTTTTTCTTCGCAAAAAAGTCATGAACGTAAGGGAACTTTCAACCTAAATACAATAATATGGTCACATTTTTAGTTGATTTCACATTGAATTTACATTAGTTGACAACTCAACCAAATGTAAATCAAAACTAGACATTGAAAGGACGTCTGTTCCCGTGGGATATTAATGTTGTTGTCACTTCACATCCACTAAGGATGTGAGTGACGGAAGGCATGAGGGATGATGAAAAGAGACCTGGCAGACCTGGCAGTGTGTCACGACTTCTGCCGAAGTCGTTGCCTCTCCTTGTTCGGGCGGTGCTCGGCGTTCGACGTCACCAGTCTTCTAGCCATCATTGATCCTTTTTTCATTTTCCATTGGTTTTGTCTTGTCTTCCCACACACCTGTGTTCAATCCCATTCATTACCTGTTGTGTATTTAACCCTCTGTGTCCCCTCATGTCTTTGTCAGAGATTGATTTGTTGTCAGTGTAGTGTGATTGTTTGTATAGGTGCGCGTCGGGTCTTCGTACCCATGTTTTGTTTGTACATTTATTGTTATGGAGCATACTCGTGGAAGTTTATTAAAAGACTCCATATTTAAACTCCATTTGACTCTCCTGCGCCTGACTTCCCTGCCACCTATTACACCTATGCGTGACACAGTGTGGTGCCAGGACAACAACCTCTTCCTCAACGTGAGCAAGACAAAGGAGATGATCGTAGACTACAAGAAAAGGAGGACCGAACACACCCCCATTCACATCAACGGGGCTGTAGTGGAGAGGGTTGAGAGATTCAAGTTCCTTGGTGTCCAGATCACCAACAAACCATCATAGTCCAAACACACCAAGAGAGTGGTGAAGAGGGCACGAGAATGCCTTTTCCCCCTCAAGAGATGGAAATGATTTGGCTTGGGTCCCCAGATCCTCAAAAAGTTTTACAGCTGCACCATCGAGAGCATCCTGACCGGTTCAATCACTGCCTGGTATGGCAACTGCTCGGCATCCGAATGTAAGGCGCTACAGATGGTAGTGCGTACAGTCCAGTACATCACTGGGGCCAAGCTTCCTGCCATCCATGACCTATATACTAGGCGGTGTCAGATGAAGGGCCAAAAAATGATCAAAGACTCCAGTCACCCAAGTCATAGACTGTTCGCTCTGCTCCCACACGGCAAGCAATACCAGAGCGCCAAGTCTAGGTCCAAAAGGCTCCATAACAACTTCTACCCCCAAGCCATAAGACTGCTGAACAATTAATGAAATTGCCACCTGGACTATTTACATTGACCCCACCCTCCTTTGTTTTTACACTGCTGCTACTCGCTGTTTATTATCTATGCATAGTCACTTTACCCCTACCTACAGTACATGTACAAATTACCTCGACTAACCTCTAGCGCCGCACATTGACTCGGTACCGGTACCGCCTGTATATTGACTTGTGTTTCTTATTTTGGTTTTACTTTCATTTATTTTTTAAATACTTTAGTTTATTTTGTAAATATTTAGTAAACTCCATTTCTTGAACTGCATTGTTGATTATGGTCTTGTAAGTAAGCATTTCACGGTAAAGGGAACCTGAGATTATAAATAACTAAAAAATGTGGGTCAACGTTATTCCAAGCAGTTTTTGCCTAGTAAAATCTTCCTACCACCTCTAGGACATCTCGACAGTATATCCCATTCCCTGGAGTGTATCCCGTAGATACACTGCCATGAAAAAGCATTTGCCCACTTTCATTTTTATTTTTTTTCATATTTTTGATACTAAATGTAATCAGATCTTTAACCAAAACCTAATATTAGATCAAGGGAATCTGAATTTATAAATACATTTATAATGACAATAATAATTTAATTAAAGTTATATGCAACCCCCAATTGAAACAGTAATTGCCACCTTACACGCAATAACTGCAATGACTGCAACCAAAAGCTTCCTGTAGTTGTTGATCAGTCTCTCACATCGCTGTGGAGGAATTTTGGCCCACTATTGCATACAGAACTGTTTTAACTCAGCAACATTTGTGAGTTTTTAAGCATCAACTGCTCTTTTCATGTCCTGCCACAACATTTCAATTGGGATCAGGTCTGGACTTTGACTAGTCCATTACAAAACTTCAAATTTGTTGCTTTAGCCATTTTCATGTTGATTCGATTGTGTGTTTTTGATCATTGTCTTGCTGCATCTATTAAGGCAAGTCATCCAGGTCCTGAGGCAGCAAAGTATCCTCAAACCCTCCCACTACCACCACCATGCTTGACTGTTGGTATGAGGTTCTTACTGTGGAAAGCAGTGAAAGGTTTTCACCAGACATAATGGGACCCATGTTGTCCAAAAAGTTGACTCAAGTTAGTCAAAAAGCACATGGAAGCACCTGGATGATCATCAAGACTCTTGGAAGAATGTTCTATGGACATATTAATTAAAAGTATAACTTTCCACAGTAAAAACCTCATACCAACGGATGGCGGTTGGAGAGATAGAGAAAGAGTATGATAGAGCGATTCCTCCTACACCTGGACAGTTGTGTTGTTCTCTTTCTCCTCCAGAGAGGCACAGGCAGGCAGACACAGGATGTGTCCCTAAATAGTGCATGATATAGAGAATAAGGTGCCATTTGGGACTCAGGAACACACAGGGCTGATGTAGCCTGTCTGTGCTGTGGCATGTTTGCTGTGTAGCTGTCCTAATCCTAAAAGCAATCACTCCAGCCATCAGGTCCCATACACGTCTCTGTCTCCCGTCAGCCACCGTGCCAAAGACTCAGGGCAGACAAAATGTAAGCTCCATAACCCCCACAAAGGAAAACACAAGCTCCCCTGGCTCACACACATACACATTAAAATAGCTTTTTCAATTAATAAACACACAACATTCCACCTATATTGTCAACTACGAACACACACACACACACACACACACACACACACACACACACACACACACACACACACACACACACACACACACACACACACACACACACACACACACACACACACACACACACACACACACACACACACACACACTACAAATAACTATTTCCAACTACACAGCATCTATACACACACATCTACAGAAATTTCAACCAAACCTCACACAGACAGACACACACACACAGTCTAGCATAATGGTTGTCATCTCAGTTTTCAAGTCTCTTCTCCCGCCTTGCAAGCACGGCGACACACAAAGGGGGTCTGCCTGGGCACTCGCTATCAGCCACACACACACACACACACACACACACACACACACACACACACACACACACACACACACACACACACACACACACACATTGGGGGTCTGCCTGGCCCCTCACTAACAGCCACACACACACAGGGAGTCTGCTGGAGCCCTCACGAGCAGCCTATCTGTACGCCTGAGACTGAGACCAGCTACAAGCACTGTTAGCCACCCGCTCACTCTGCACCATGCTCCGCTCTTCCTCGGCTCACAGGAGAATCTCATTCATCAAGGCTGGCTGCTAACAGATGGAGTTTGAGCAACTCCTAGGGTTCCCTCCCAGGACACATTACAGCACACATCCACCAACAATGTGCTTCCTTTAAATAGGTGGGAGAGAGCAAGGGAGGGAAATAGGGAGAGAGAGAGAGTGAGAAGGGCAGAGAGAGAGAGAGAGAGAGATAGAGAGAAGGAGAGAGAGACAGAGTGAGAAAGAGAGAGAGAAATGTGGGGAGAGAGAGAGAAAGAGAGAGAGAGAGTGAAAATGAGGAATGGGAGATTGATACAGGCATGGTGAATTACACACAGCAAATATATTTGATTAGATCTTAATATGTATGACTGATACTGATCAAGCATCTCTCCCACTTGATCAGTATCAAATGCACTAATCAAATACATTTGCTGCGTGTAATTCACTTAATTCACTTCTCTCTCTCTCCAAAACAAAAATATGATGGTCTCCTTCTGACTACGTTTAAAACATATCCCTTTGAGAGTCTATCGACGCCACATCATGGGTGAGCAACTCGGCGCCACATCATGTGAACATTATTTTATTTGAATAAAATGACAATTCCTTTTACATAACACAATCAGTGCCCATTCAACAAAACTGATGAAGCTACATCAGCACAAAAGCACTGCTTGCTATTGTAACACACTCGTCCAAGTTGGATTCCTTCAGCTTGCTAACTCCCTCCGCTATCCCACTATGTCATTTGAGTTCTGCAATTAAACAAGATAGAGAGATAGAGCACCTCCATTTCCTTGATGGTGTGTGTATTTGTGTATGCGTGTGTGTGTGTGTGTGTGTGTGTGCGTGCGTGCGTGCGCGCGTGCGCGTGTGCGCGTGTGCGCGTGTGCGTGTGTGCGTGTGTGCATGTGTGCGTGTGTGCGTGTGTGCTTGTGTGTGTGGGTGGGTGTGTGGGTGGGTGTGTGCATGTATCCACTCACAAAGGCAGTCGGGCAGGCAGGCTGGTAAGCACTAAGCAGGGACTGGTGCCAATACTCAGCCTCACTCCAAAGCTTCTCTCCGCTCTTCTGCTATCAGTCAGCCCCATTATCATTCCATCAGAGTTCAGGCTGTGAACATGTCTCTCACTGGACTACTGTTCCCCTCTAGCGAGAAAGAGGTTACCCTAGCTAACATTGGTGAGCGAAAGCCATAGCTTGAGGATGGGCCTTGGGAGGATACAGGGCATAAAATGAACATATAGTCATGAATCCTGTTCGGATGTTGAGAAAGTTTACAATGACTAGTCTGAGTGAACATATAGCTTAGCAAAATGTGAACGAGAGAGCCAGGATATTAAAGACGGGGGGGCTATACAAGATAGTCTAGAAAGTTCAGAGATATTGAAAATACTAGTTAGATCTGATTACCAATTTGAGTTGAAGATGACCCTGATTGAAATTTGATTGGGCATGTATGCTTGGACAAAAATGGTTGAGAGCACTACTTCTCACAGTAACAGAGCCTCCTCTCTAGTGGGATGGAGGTCTAGAAGTGGATAGTCAGAGTTGTTTATACCAAACAGTCGGTCAACAAGGCTTATTGTGTCCTCTAATCAGGACTATCATACAGATGGTGTTCGAGTGCTAGTCTGTGTGTGTGTGTGTGTGTGTGTGTGTGTGTGTGTGTGTGTGTGTGTGTGTGTGTGTGTGTGTGTGTGTGTGTGTGTGTGTGTGTGTGTGTGTGTGTGTGTGTGTGTGTGTGTGTGTGTGTGTGTAAGCACAGGCTGAGGGCCCGAGGCCCCTGCAAGAATGAATCTGATGGACATTATCAGGCTGGACAAGCCAAGTTAGAGCTTACACACACACACACACACACACACACTATTGACTCTTCCACAGCACACAAAGTACTCGAATTAGAGTCTCTCTCCGAACGACTGAGACATATTTCAGGCAATGACCTTTTAGAGGGAGCCCTCCTTGATGGCCTTTATGAGCAATAAAAATGTACTGCTTCAATTTGAATAACCTCCAGCCACCGTTATCACATGCTTAAAGAGCTCTTTATTATTCACGTTAAAAGAAAGTTATTTATTTCTTCTTTCTCAAAGCATGTCCTGTGAATTCATAATGCATGGCTACCTTTTAATGTGCCCCAGTTCATACAATATCGGTACATTTTGAACTCATGTGAGTGCACTGTCTTCAATGCCCTGAGGGCTACAGTAGGGCGTCCTACATCCAAAATGGCACCCTATCTATTATATAGTGCACTACTTTTGGTCAAATGTAGTGCACTATATAGGGAACAGGCTGCCATTTGCCCCTAGTGTCAACTAGCTAGCTCAGCATTCGTTGTGGCAAAAAAAAAGCCTATTCATGCAGGAGTAGACACAAGGCAGACAGAAAATGAGCCACGAAATGGATGATGTATATTAGACGAATTTAGCAGCCTTGATGAGGCTATCGAGCATAAGAACACCTGAAGTAGAGCTCTGCTCCAGTCTGCCCCTGTCACACACACACATGCACACACAGAAACATGTGTACGCACAGAAACATGTGCACACACAGAAACATGTGCATACACACACAGAAACATGTGCATACACACACAGAAACATGTGCATACACACACAGAAACATGTGCATACACACACAGAAACATGTGCATACACACACAGAAACATGTGCATACACACACAGAAACATGTGCATACACACACAGAAACATGTGCATACACACACAAACATGTGCATACACACACAGAAACATGTGCATACACACACAGAAACATGTGCATACACACACAGAAACATGTGCATACACACACAGAAACATGTGCATACACACACAGAAACATGTGCATACACACACAGAAACATGTGCATACACACACAGAAACATGTGCACACACACAGAAACATGTGCATACACACACAGAAACATGTGCATACACACACAGAAACATGTGCATACACACACAGAAACATGTGCATACACACACAGCAACATGTGCATACACACACAGAAACATGTGCACAAACAGAAACATGTGGATACACAGAAACATGTGCATACACACAGAATCATGTGCATACACAGAAACATGTGCATACAAACACAGAAACATGTGCATACACAGAATCATGTGCATACACAGAAACATGTGCATACACAGAAACATGTGCATACACAGAATCATGTGCATACACAGAAACATGTGCATACACACACAGAAACATGTGCATACACACACAGAAACATGTGCATACACACACAGAAACATGTGCATACACACACAGAAACATGTGGATACACAGAAACATGTGCATACACAGAAACATGTGCATACACACAGAATCATGTGCATACACAGAAACATGTGCATGCACACAGAAACATGTGCATACACACACAGAAACATGTGCATACACACACAGAAACATGTGCACACACACAGAAACATGTGCATACACACAGAAACATGTGCATACACACAAAGAAACACGTGCATACACACAAAGAAACACGTGCATACACACACAGAAACACGTGCACACACAGAAACATGTGTACTCACAGAAACATGTGCATACACACACAGAAACATATGCATACACAGAAACATGTGCATACACACACAGAAACATGTGCATACACACACAGAAACATGTGCATACACACACAGAAACATGTGCATACACACACAGAAACATGTGCATACACACACAGAAACATGTGCATACACACACAGAAACATGTGCATACACACACAGAAACATGTGCATACACACAAAGAAACATGTGCATACACACACAGAAACATGTACACACACAGAAACATGTACGCGCACAGACAAACCTACACACCCTAGTCTGCCAGCCTGTGTTTGAAGATATGAGAGCCGAGTCAGGCGAAAGTCCGACCACTGCTAGGTCTTTCTCCAAACGACTTATCTTCCGCTTGATGGAGGATGAAAGAGATTGTGTTTAAGGATGATACGGTGAAGGGGTAGAGGGGGAGGAGACAGAAGGATGGAGGGGGAACCGTGTTTGCTTCACTTCTCATCTTCCAGTCTTTGTGACTAACTAACTGTGTATCCATCAGAGAAGATAGGCATGGAGAAGAACAGTCACATCATGCCTTGTAAAGAGAGGCATGGAGAAAAACAGCCTTGTAGAGAGAGATGTTTTACACGGGGTTTGATATACATTCTGCGACGATTATTTTGTCATGTGATTCATACTGAGACTTTAGAGAGTAGATGAGTAAGACAAAGGCAAATGACACGCAAGCAAATTAATCAGGTTAATGATGCACTAGGTACCAAGGAGCAATAGGTCCCCTGTGTCTTCTAATCAGAATCACTTTGTGAAAGTTCCTGTTAGCACAAAACACAGATATATGTGTAGTGTATATAGGGGCATGCCCCCAAAGGAAAGATCGATCATGTTTGAACCAATAAACCGGATATGGTTGAGTAGTCAGCCCCTCAATGGCCACTGCCAGGTCAGACAAGTCCAACAGAGGGTAACCAGACATGTGAAAAAGTCAAGCTCATCCCTACAGTATTCCTTCAAACCTTGTAAGCTTTATAAGCATTAAATAACTGCCTAGCTTTAGTCAATAAAACTACAGTGTTACAGATTATGGAATCAACCACTACACTTGTACTATAGATAAGTCACATGAAAAGGGTTTACTCGTCTGCAAGTTTTAAAATATGTACATAAATAAATAGTGTTAGTAGTGTTAATAATAATAATCGATAATACGATAATACGCAACTTCTCTCCTGTCCATGTATTGTAATGTTCTGTACTGATCTGGAGTAGTAAATGAAACACAAGGCTATCCATCCCGAGCCCGGGCCAGCTAGCCCGGGCCAACTAGGTCAAGCACAGCTCCCTCTATGTCCTCTCTCTCTCTCCATATCTCTCTCTCTCTGCTCTCTCTCTCTCTCCATATCTCTCTCTCTCTGCTCTCTCTCTCTCTCTCTGCTCTCTCTCTCTCTCTGCTCTCTCTCTCTCCATATCTCTCTCTCTCTCCATATCTCTCTCTCTCTCCATATCTCTCTCTCTCTGCTCTCTCTCTCCATATCTCTCTCTCTCTGCTCTCTCTCTCTCTCTGCTCTCTCTCTCTCCATATCTCTCTCATATCTCTCTCTGCTCTCTCTCCATATCTCTCTCTCTCTGCTCTCTCTCTCCATATATCTCTCTCTCTCTGCTCTCTCTGCTCTCTCTGCTCTCTCCATATCTCTCTCTCTCTGCTCTCTCTCTCCATATATCTCTCTCTCTCTGCTCTCTCTGCTCTCTCTCCATATCTCTCTCTCTCTCCATATCTCTCTCTCTCTGCTCTCTCTCTCCATATCTCTCTCTCTGCTCTGTCTCTCTCTCTGCTCTCTCTCTCTCCATATCTCTCTCATATCTCTCTCTGCTCTCTCTCCATATCTCTCTCTCTCTCTGCTCTCTCTCTCCATATATCTCTCTCTCTCTGCTCTCTCTGCTCTCTCTGCTCTCTCCATATCTCTCTCTCTCTGCTCTCTCTCTCCATATATCTCTCTCTCTGCTCTCTCTGCTCTCTCTCCATATCTCTCTCTCCATATCTCTCTCTCCATATCTCTCTCTGCTCTCTCTCTGCTCTCTCTCTCTGCTCTCTCCATATATCTCTCTCTCTCCGCTCTCTCTGCTCTCTCCATATCTCTCTCTCTCTCTGCTCTCTCTCTCTCCATATCTCTCTCTCTGCTCTCTCTCTCTCCATATCTCTCTCTCTCTGCTCTCTCTCTCTCTGCTCTCTCTCTCTCTCTGCTCTCTCTCTCTCCATATCTCTCTCTCTCTGCTCTCTCTCTCTCTGCTCTCTCTCTCTCCATATCTCTCTCTCCATATCTCTCTCTGCTCTCTCTCCATATCTCTCTCTCTCTGCTCTCTCTCTCCATATATCTCTCTCAGCTCTCTCAGCTCTCTCTGCTCTCTCTGCTCTCTCTGCTCTCTCCATATCTCTCTCTCTCTCTGCTCTCTCTCTCCATCTCTCTCTCTCTCTGCTCTCTCTCTCCATATATCTCTCTCTCTCTGCTCTCTCTGCTCTCTCCATATCTCTCTCCATATCTCTCTCTCCATATCTCTCTCTGCTCTCTCTCCATATCTCTCTCTCCATATCTCTCTCTCCATATCTCTCTCTGCTCTCTCTCCATATCTCTCTCTCTCTCTGCTTTCCCTCTCCATATATCTCTCTCTGCTCTCTCTGCTCTCTCTGCTCTCTCCATATCTCTCTCTCTCTCTGCTTTCTCTCTCCATATCTCTCTCTCTCTGCTCTCTCTCTCCATATATCTCTCTCTCTCTGCTCTCTCTGCTCTCTCCATATCTCTCTCCATATCTCTCTCCGCTCTCTCTGCTCTCTCTGTCCATCCCTCTGCTCGTATGCTCTCTCTCTCTCCCCCTTCCGCCCTCCCTCCCCCTCTCTCTCTCGCTCTCTCTCTCTCTTTCTCTCCCTCCCTCCCTGCAGTTATCAGGCTGCCTGCCCTGGCCTGTATATAACCTCCAACACAATCCAATACAGATTTCAGAACTAAAAATCTCCCTCCCTTTAATTATATATTTCCTTGTATTGACTTCCATTCCAATTCACTGGTTCTCAGTTCATTAAAACCCAGTAGAGTTTGAAATTGGTCAATATATTTAACAAACGACCTACGCTCAACACAACCATTACTCGCCATCTCAGCGACTTTCTCACAGTTTATTTCAATAGGAGTGTGTGTGTGTGCCTTTCCTTCTTCTCCTCACTCTCCTCCTCTCCCCTTGTCCCCTCTCCTCTCCTCCCTAGAGCTCCTCTCTCAACCCCTGCCATTCACCCCACTTTCCCCCATCCCACATCAACCTCCCCAGGTCCATCAGCTAAGAGGCACAGAAAGAGGACTTTATAATCCAGTGCTGAGAGAAGGGACAGATTGTGTGTGTGTGTGTGTGTGTGTGTGTGTGTGTGTGTGTGTGTGTGTGTGTGTGTGTGTGTGTGTGTGTGTGTGTGTGTGTGTGTGTGTGTGTGTGTGTGTGTGTGTGTGTGTGTGTATCACAACGAGGAATTGAAACAAGCACCAGACAGCCATCCTGAGAGCCTCTCCAAACATTAAATCACTCCTGATAAATAGTTAAGACAATGGTTTAGATAAGCTCAAGGTGAAAGACCCATTGTTACAACACTGTGTATAGCCAATACTTTAACATTTGAAATGTTTAAATTACTGTTTATTTCATATTATTTATTTCATTTTTGTTTATTGTCTATTTCACTTGCTTGG
This sequence comes from Oncorhynchus gorbuscha, assembly GCF_021184085.1. Classification (NCBI taxonomy): domain Eukaryota; kingdom Metazoa; phylum Chordata; class Actinopteri; order Salmoniformes; family Salmonidae; genus Oncorhynchus; species Oncorhynchus gorbuscha. Next base: position 100,157,207 of record NC_060173.1, read on the forward strand.
ACAATGTAAACATACTGTATTTTCCCCATACAATAAAACCCCTTTATTTGAATTGAATAGAGTGGCAGTGGAAAGGCCTTGAGCGGGCTGGTAGCAATGTTCGTCTCCTCCTCCCCCATCTCTCAAGTGTGACAGGTGGCTCACACAGAGACACGTTGGACAGGATAACACAGATGCACAGAAACACACATACACAGCAATAAACAAATACAAATGCAGCTACTTTGCTGTTATTCTGGATGCACTGTTTGATGTGACTGTAAGTTAGCCGTAGTTGGCTAACTAGCAAACAAGGGATAAGAACATTGACCGCCAGTATGGCAATGGAACATTTAGAACAAACGACTGGGTCGCGTCCATAGATACAGAACAAAAAGACTGAACGACTGGGTCGCGTCTCAGGCAACCGAGTTGATAGAATGAATGACCAGCTGGCTTGCGACCTTAGATTTGTGTCGGGACTATATTTCGTGGAAGGATGAAATAGTATGAAAAAATTAATCCCAATTATTATTATTTTTTTATTATATATATATATATATATATATATATATATATATATATATATATATATATATATATATTTTTTTACCCCTTTTTCTCCCCAATTTCGTTGTATCCAATTGTTTTAGTAGCTACAATCTTGTCTCATCGCTACAACTCTCGACGGGCTCGGGAGAGACGAAGGTTGAAAGTCATGCGTCCTCTGATACACAACCCAACCAAGCCGCACTGCATGCATTCAACCCGGAAGCCAGCTGCACCAATGTGTTGGAGGAAACACCGTGCACCTGGCAACCTTAGTTAGCGTGCACTGCGCCTGGCCCGCCACAGGAGTCGCTGATGCGCGATGAGACAAGGATAACCCTACCGGCCAAGCCCTCCCTAACCCGGACGACGCTAGGCCAATTGTGCGTCGTCCCACAGATCTCCTGGTCACAGCTGGTTGCGGCCAGTTGCGACAGAGCCTGGGCGCGAACCCAGGGTCTCTGGTGGCACAGCTGGCGCTGCAGTACAGCGCCCTTAACCACTGTGCCACCCGGGAGGCCCAAATAAACGTTTTAATGATAATATGTCAATCATTGTTTGAATATGTTGTTAACACGTTGTGTAAAAACTCTTAACAGTTAGGTGATCTAGTTAAGTGATAATGCCCGAGAAGCCGGTGTTTGGAGGATAGATTGGCACAGTTTCCTCGACTTCGTCTCGGGCCTTACAACACCCGTGCCAATATATCCTCCAAACACCGGCATCTTGGGCATTATCACTTAACTAGATCACCTAACTGTTAAGAGAGGGACTGACTCTATGACATCACCGGTATGTTTTCATTAGAATAAAGCAGTGTTGCCAGGCGGTAACTGGCTGCTGTTTGGGCTGTGCTCTGCTGGGCCAGGGAGCGTGGGAGTAGAGGGTAAAAACAATCACATGGAGGAAGTGACTACTATCATACCATCACACCACCATACCATCGGAGGGTGACCACTCAATCCCACAATGCCCTTGGGCCTCCCTCAGAGACTCCAACACTCCTAGACACACACACACACACACACACACACACACACACACACACACACACACACACACACACACACACACACACACACACACACACACACACACACACACACACACACACACACACACACAGCTTATAGAGGCTCCAGCGGTCTGAGGGCCCACTGTGCAGAGAGACAGACTGGGCATTGTGACCACTAGGTGAGTGATAACACATGTGACTTACTGACATGTCTCTGCCTGGCCTCAGTCCAACCAGACCCGATAAAACACTATGGGAGCGCATCACAATATAAAAAATCTAGCCTCCTTTTGAATCGCAACATTCAGTAGAAATGCTTGACGATGTTATGTGGGACCAGGATGATTATCGCAATACCTCTCCTCTTGTCTTCTGCAGAAATGTTGATAAATATGCATTTGTGATGAAGATCACAAAGACCTGTATATACAGTGTGTGGACGGCACACCTTCTCATATACTGGGGAAATCCTGGCCATGTGTATTTCCATGGTATTTTAGTATGAGTGTGAATGAGTGTCATCGGCTCCCAGTATGATCAGAGTTAATCTCTTCCTGGATATCCTCTACCTGACAATGACAAACCTGCTGGAACGCAGAACATGCCAGAGAGCAGCGTGGCATCATCTTGCATGTGTCCCAAATGGAATGCATCCCAAATGGCACCCTATTCCCTTTATAGTGTTCTACTTTTGACCAGAGCCCTACTATATAGGGAATAAGGTGCTATTTGAGATGCACCCCTTGTCTGTCATACTGCATGGAGGTTCTTCTTGTTATGTACCAGTCTCTAGTATGGACAGAGAGCCAATCACAAACAGGTGTGGAGCGAAGATTGGTGTGAGCTCCCACTCTCTACAGTTCTATCCAGCTAAGTGAAGGATACATGGTCTATGATCACTACCACCCACACTGACAACAACACACAGAACACACACACACACACAGATGCACACAGAACCACACAGAACAACACACAAAGGGGAGAAGCAGATGTCACACACACCTGACCCTCATCATCATGCTGTTTATAACCCTAGTAATTGTCAATCCACATGGAGATCAGGCAGGCCAGAAATGACCCTGACAATGTCTCCAGTTTATTATAGAAGTAGAGCCACTTGCTGCTCATTAAAACCTGAGTGAGGAAGGGAGGATGAGGAGTAAAGAGAAGAGGGAGGAGAGTGTGATTCATTGGCTTGCAGTAAGTCACCCTGAGATCCTTGACACCAGCCCCACCCACACACACACACACACACACACACACACACACACACACACACACCACCTCCCAGGCCACCGCGTGTCACTGCCAGGCCACTGGTAACCAAGGAAATGCTGCCCGGCCATCTACACCACATTGGCAGTTGTGATACGACAACCGATCGATCGATAGACCCACAACTGCCATCCTGGAGAGGAGAGGAGTAACTGAATTAACAAACCAGACCTCTAGATTAGCATCTATGTCTCTCTGTGGACACTGAACAGGAATGAGGAGGATGAGCAGTGGAAACTACGTAAATCTCTGGGCCATCTGTCTGATCTGAGAGCATGGACCCCTGATGAATCTCCACTCCTCCACCCTTACTTCGCACAAGCACTGTCCTCCATGGTGTTGCTAGCTATCATCTCTCTCAACCCCCCAACTGTACTGTATGACATAGCTAGTGCTGGGAGACTGTCCTTCAGCCTCTTTCGCTCCTCCTCGCTCCTTACCAACCCACCATACTGCAGCAGTCCTCCAGCAATACATGCTATTGAGTTATGAGACTCCTTTACCTGGCACATTTACAGTGCCTTCAGAAAGTATTCATACGCCTTGACTTAATCCACATTTTTTTGTGTTAAAGCCAGATTTCAAAAAGTATTAAATTGTTGTTTTTTTCTCACCCATCTACACGCAATACCCCATAATGACAAAGTGAAAACGTGTTTTTAGAAATGCTTGTAAATGTGCTGAAAAATAAATACCTCATTTACATTTGTATTCACTCCCCTGTGTCAATGCTTTGTAGATGCACCTTTGACAGCGATTAGAGCTGTGAGTCTTTCTGGCTAAGTCTCGAAGATAAAAAAAACAAGACCAAAATTAAATCTAGAATGGCTTCCAATTTAGCAACAAAGCCTCCTTCACTCATGCTGCCAAACACACCCTCATAAAACTGACTATCCTACCACCGATCCTTGACTTCGGCAATATCATTTACAAAATCGCCTGCAACACTCTACTCAGCAAACTGGATGCAGTCTATCACAGTGCCGTCCGTTTTGTCATCAAAGTCCCATATACCACCCATCACTGCGACCTGTATGCTCACGTCGGCTGACCCTCGCTACATATTTGTTGCCAGACCCACTGTCTCCAGGTCATCTATAAGTCTTTGCTAGGTAAAGCCCCGCCTCATCACAGCTCACTGGTCACCATAGCAGCACCCAGCCGTAGCACGTGCTCCAGCTGGTTTATCTCACTGGTCAGCCCCAAAGCCAACACCTCCTTTGGCCGCCTTTCCCTCCAGTTCTGTGCTGCCAATGACTGGAACGAATTGCAAAAATCGCTGAAGTTGGGGGCTTATATTTCCCTCACTAACTTTAAGCATCAGCTATATGAGCAGCTTACCAATCGCTGCAGCTGTACATAGCCCATCTGTAAATAGCCCATTTTTAAAATATTTTTCACGAAGATGTTTATTGTTAAACATAATTCTTGTGACTGTTTTGCGCATTTTGTACATTTGCCTAAATAAAGTATGCGCCTGTTCACAAATCTCTGCTCTCCTGCACCTGACTTCGCTACCAGTACCCACACATCCGACAGTTTATCCCATCTGTAACTCTGTTGTTGTTTTTTGTTGCACTGCTTTGCTTTATCTTGGCCAGGTCACAGTTGTAAATGAGAGCTTGTTCTCAACTGGCCTACCTGGTTAAATAAAAAGTATAAAAAAATCTTTACACACCTGGATTGTGGAATATTTGCACATTATTCTTTAAGAAATATTCAAGCTTTGTCAAATTGGTTGTTGATCATTGCTAGACAACCGTTGACAGGTCTTGCCATAGATTTAAGTAGATTTAAGTCAAAACTGTAACTCTGCCATCTTGGAAATAAACTCAGGCATAGATTTGGCCTTGTGTTATAGGTTATTGTCCTGCTCAAAGGGGAATTAATCTTCAAGTGTCTGGTGGAAAGCAGACAACCATGTTTTCCTCCAGGATTTTGCCTGTGCTTAGCTCTATTCCATGTATTTCTTTATCCTGAATAACTCCCCAGTCCTGAAAGACCATGCTTGAAAATGTGGAGAGTGTGTCACGCCCTGATCTGTTTCACCTGTCTTTGTGATGGTCTCCACCCACCTCCAGGTGTCTCCTGTTGTCTCCTGTTTTCCCCATTAGTCCCCTGTGTTTCCTGCCAGTTTTTCTTGTTTTGCCAAGTCAACCAATGTTTCTCCTAGCTCCTGTTTGTCCCAGTCGCTGGTTTTTCCTAGCCCTCATGTTTTTGTGTTTCTCCTAGCTCCTATTTGTCCCAGTCGCTGTTTTTTCCTAGCCCTCATGGTTTTGTGTTTCTCCTAGCTCCTATTTGTCCCAGTCGCTGGTTTTTCCTAGCCCTCGTGGTTTTGTGTTTCTCCTAGCTCCTATTTGTCCCAGTCGCTGGTTTTTCCTAGCCCTCGTGGTTTTGTGTTTCTCCTAGCTCCTATTTGTCCCAGTCGCTGGTTTTTCCTAGCCCTCATGGTTTTGACCCTTGCCTGTCCTGACTCCGTATCCACCTGCCTGTCCACTCTGCCTGTTCTGACCTCGAGCCTTCCTATCCCCTTGTACTGTTTGGACAATAAATGTTTTACTCCTGAACTTATTTAGGCTTGCCATAACAGAGGTTGAATACTTATTGACTCAAGAAATTTCTGCTTTTCATTTGAACTTTTTAAATATATATTTTTTTACATAATTCCATTGTGGGGTATTGTGTGTAGGCCAGTGATAACAAAAATCTCAATTTAAATCTAAATCTATTACAAAAAAACACAAGGAAGGGGTAACATTAAAGTATTAGAACATGAATGACAAACAATACAGCATCAAGACACTATCAAACATGTATCAGTCTTTCCGCAACAGATCCATCCTCATGTGTGAGTGCTTGTGCATGATAGTGATATCATACAAAATATAAGTCATAGGTTCCTTTTTCATGATCACAATCTTGTGAAACCCGAACCCTCCAAGATCCCACCACAGTTCCCCAATATCTGTCCCTCAACCATTCGAGACCCATCCCACAGACCCCCCCGGAAGAAAATATAAATAAATATACAATTAATTCCACTCCCCACCCCCAAGAACCCCCCATGAACCAACAACCAAGAGAATGAACTAAAGACAAAACAAGGAAAAGACCAAAGAAAACAGAAAACAACAATGCTAAAAATAACAATACATTTAAAACAAAGGACATCAAGGACAACTGAAATCATAACATCAATGCCTACTTTATGTTTGTGTGCATGTCTGGCACTATTATATGTATGTGTGTGTTCTTGTATGTGTTTATTTGAATGAGAGTGTGTGTATATGCATGTGTACAAACCTGCACGGCATCAGCCTCAGACAAAGCGGCATTAGTTGTAATAACACTGCCACTTAGTGTCATTCAAATATACTTTTATTATGTTTTATTTTGACTTTTTTTCCCCTTTATCTTTAGACCATCATTCTCTCTCTCACCCAGCAACTCCACTCCCATTTGTCTCCAATTCCACATCCCAACCCTCAACTTCCCACAGCCCATCCCATCTATCTCTGCTGGCCACCCACTTCGTGTTTCTACGCAGCACATATCTTTTAACTATGCTATGATGTTTAACATACATTTTCAATCTATCTAATCGAATAGAATCTACAGATTGCGTGTTGAAGATAAATATTTACTAAGAGTATTAGTATATTAGTAATTGCCTGACCCGGTCTCTCCAGATCTCCTAACAGTACTCTTTCTTGGGTAAATTTTACATCAATGCTATGCATTTTCAGCCATTCCTGAACCTGAGACCAGAAACAGGCTACCTGAGGGCAATACCAAAATAAATGGTCTATTGATTCCGTATCCTCACAACAAAATCTACAGAGCTTCAATGATTTTATGCCCCAAATATTCAACATATTGTTGGTGGCAAGAATTCTATATAATAATTTTAGCTGAATAGCACAGTCTTGAATCTTGCCTTGTTTTATATATCAACTCATACACCCTGTACCATTTTGCAATCTGTATGGCACAGTTGTCAACATCCTGGTCCTCAAATGAAACTGGTATACTTTCCTATTTATGCTATTTTTATTCCTCCATCAGTTTCGATCGTTTATATTGGGCAGTCAGACCAGTTCCCTACCTCCTCCCGCTGCCACCCGCCTCCTCCATTTCTGGGGCAATGCTGTAATCAATTGGTTTTACTCTTGGATTGAGCAGACCTTTCCATACAATTCTGATAACTCCATGAAGGACATAACTCTACCATTACAATTTACAATATCATTTAAGAACAAAATACTCTTTTCAAACATCTTTCCCATAAAAACAGGTATTTTATTAACCAGCACATTTGAGTTCAGCCATAATATTTGTTGTAATATTTGTTGTGTCTTTTCAGGGGGATGACATTGAGATTGTAGCCAGCTCTGCAGTGCTTGTTTGAAAAAGACAGATACTTTTGTCAACGTATCAGTTTCAATGAATCGAAAATGAGACATGGCAATCTGCACAAAGACAACAAGGCCATTTTAATGGATGAGCTTTTCTTATTCATCTTGAGAACCATTTAGCGTTCAAATAAAACTTTTGAATGAGTGAAGCTTTTAGAGAGAGGTTTAGTGCTTTTATATTTAATAATCTCAACCCACCAAATTCATATTCGTTATATAGATAGGCTCGTTTTATTTTTTCTGGTTTAACGTCCTAGATAAAGCTAAATATTTTTTGCTCATATGATTTGAAAAATGTATCATCAGGAGTAGGCAGCGCCATAAGTAAGTGAGTAGATTAGGATATGACTAAGGAGTTAATCAGGGCAATGTTTCCATAAATAGACAGTTATTTACCTCTCCATGCTTGCAGGATCTAGTCTATTTTTACAAGTTTTCTATTGAAATTCATTGTAGAGAGCTTATATTTATATATTTATATGAATACCGAGTATGTCTACTTCACCATCAGCCCATTTTATAGGTGAGCTGCAAGGTAATGTAAAAGTTGTATTTTTTAAGGATCCAATATGTAATATTGTACACTTATCATAATTAGGTTTTAGTCCAGAGAGTACAGAAAAGTTATCTTTAATGAGACATTGCAGGGATCTAGCATGCGGACTTAACATAAAACTTGAGTCATCGGCATACATGGACACATTTGTTTATGTTGTTATTGGATCTCATTTTAATAGCTAGCATTTCGATGGCCATAACAAATATATATGGTGACAGCAGACACCCTTGTTTAACTCCTTTTGACAATTCAAAATTCTGAGAAGTAGCCGTTATTCACTATTTTACACATGGGGTTGCTGTATATTATTTTTACCAATTTTATAAGATAATTACCGAAATTGAAAAAATCCAGGCATTTATAAATAAAATCCAGCCTTACTTTATCAAATGCCTTTTCAAATTCCGCTATAAATACCATTCCTGGCTTCATATGTTTCATGATGTTCTATTATTTCTAGTAGTTGTCGTATATTATCTCCAATGTATCATCCATGTAAAAAAAACTGTCTGATCAGGATGAACAATACCTGGTAAAACACTTTTAATTCTGAGTGCTATGCATTTTGCTAGTATTTTTGCATCACAACATTGAAGTGTAAGGGGCCTCCAGTTTTTTAGATAGGCCGGGTCTTTATATTTGCCATCTTGGTCTTGTTTTAATAATAGAGAAATCAGACCTTCCTGCTGAGTACCTGACAGACTACCATTTCCATAGTAGTAGTTAAAACAATCTAACAATGGAGATTTTAGTATATCAAAAAATACTTGATATACCTCTACCGGTATGCCTGGGGTTTGGACTTAAGGACTTAATAGCCTCAAAAATGTATTCCTCTGTAATTTGGCCTTCACACTGATCTTTTTGTATATTTGTTAATTTTACATATTATTTGGAAATAATTATTTACCGCAATCTTCATTCAGTGGGAGAGGATGAGACGGAAAAGAGAACATCTGCCTAAAATAAGTAGCTTCCTCTTTTAAAATATAATTTTGGGAATCATAGATGACTCAGTCTTCAGTAACGAGTTTCTGTCAATTATTTTTGTTAGTGTTCCTGTATTGGAGATTCAGGAATAATTTTGTGCATTTTCCTCCATATTCCATCCAGTTTGCTTTATTTTTGTAATAGATTACATTAGATCGTTCTTGAATAAGTTCAAGTCCTTTTTCCCCCTCTAACTTATTTTGTATCTCTGTAGTATCATTTTTATTGCCATCTACCTTTACTATTAGTTCATGGATTTCCCTTCTTAGTCTTTAGCCAGAAACTGCTGCAAGTGGAAAATCTATAAGAGTTATGTGAATGCCAATTAGATGATGATCTGATCGCATTCTGTCACCTACTGAAACTTTTTTAACCTTTGATGCAAGAATGAAAGAGACAAGAATGTAGTCAAGACGACTAGCTCGATGAAGTCTCCTCCATGTATATCTCACTAGGTCAGGGTTTTTTAGTCTCCAAATATCCACTATTTCTAATGTGTCCATAATATTTGTGATTTCCTTAAGGCCACAGTGATGATAGTTTGTAGAGTGATTGCCTTTACGGTCCATTGAGGTACTGTGTTATAGTCTCCTACCATAATGATTAAATCATTTCTCGCCTGTAAGTTCAATAAATTGGTATAAATGTATAAATGTGGATCATCCTGATTTGGACCATATAGATTAATGAGCCAAATCTCTTTTTTACAAGGTCAGTCTTTACATGGCTAAAGGAAAATGAATATAACATACTGTTTACAGGAAACTCACTCTACATCCTTAGAGGAAGTTGCGTAGAAAAGGGAATGTGGTGGTAGATCATTTCCCTGTCATGGACAGGAATTCAAAGGGTGTGATGATATTAATTAACAAAAAATTCAACCTGAATGTGCAAATAATCAGGACTGATTCCTCCCATTACAATTATAACTAGCTATACTTATTTCACCAATTACCATAACTAGATACTATTCTCAGACTAAATTGACCATAATTAGTGATTGTAAAGTTACTGCCATCAGAGGTATTATGAAGGTCAAAACTAGAGCTTTCAAATGTCTGATATATAGAATTCAAGAAATAGGTTCTAGCAATATTTTTTTATTCCCTTGCCTGTTTGCCTGTGAGCCAATGCCACAGATGTTAGAAAATTGAGACAAATGATGTGTGCAACAAATCTGAGTAGGTTGATGTGTATGATATTGGATATGATATAATGAGAGTGTGTATGATGTCTGTACAAGAGTAAGATGATAATGTGTGATGTCCAAATAAATAATAACACTGCCAATTTGCTTGTTTGAGTGTCTATGTGTGTAACATGCAGTGCGTATAGCCTTAATATTCATAATTGTAATCCATATCGTATCACCGTCATAGTTGCATCATAATTATCTTTAACATAATTGAAAAACACATCCCAGCATTTCCATAGCAATTGACGTTTCACATGATGAAGAGACCTTGCATTACTCTAGAGACGGCTTCACTACGGTACAAATGTATTAGGTACAATATATTATTATTCCCCAATGCCCCTATTCTGATATCTTGCCCTTGCTTGTTGTAAACATATATAAACTTGTAGACAAATACATAAAAAAGATAGACAAACAATAAACACATTAAATTATAAAACAGTTCTCGACAATAGAGAGAGCGGGAGAGAAGAGAAGAGAGAAAGAGAGTGAGAAGAGAGCGAGATCAGGTGTGTGTGTGTGTATGTATAAGTCGGTATGTGTAAGCAAGCATGTAGTTGAGTACGTGTGTGTTCATATCCACTTCATAATGTTCAGATATTTTAAACAGGTTTTTTTTAAACATTTTTTTTGTAACCTGAAGCCCCTGTAGAGTTTAGTACAGCCACGGTGTTATGGAGCTGTCTCAGAATAGCTGTCCATCTATAAAGAGTTTGTCCACAATGATAAAGGCACGCCTACCATCCATCCATTGTTGTCTTTGGATACAGTCTCTTATGACGTTTGTTGATCTCCTTTGGAAATTAGTCATTGAGACAGAATTTTGGTCCCTTTAAGCTCCCTTCCTCTGCTTTTGATCAGCTCCTTTTGTTGGTAGTGTTCAAATTTTGTGATGATCGGTTGGGGATCCTTGGTCTTGTCAGTCCAAGTCTGTGTACTCAGTGGAAAGCCACCTTGTTTACAGTCTCCATAGGAAGTTGCAATGCGGATTTCATGAATTCTCTGTTCGCGCCCTCTGGATTACTGGATGCATCTTCAGGAATACCAGAAGAAGAAAATATTCACGCATGCTACGACTTTGCATGTCTAGTAGCGTCTCCTTCATCACCCTGTTTTCCCTGAGTAGACGATCCATGTTGGAGTCATTAATTTTTACCTTGGCTGTGAGTGTCATGCTCGTCATAATGATTGGACCAAGGCGCAGCGTGCGTAGAGTCCCACATATTTTAATTAATAGAAACTCATCAAACAAAACAAACAAGCTCAAACGAAATGTGACGCTACTGGTGTGCACACAGGCAACTATCTGTAGACAAGATCCCACAAAGCACAATGAGGACAATGGCTACCTAAATATGATCCCCAATCAGAGACAACGATAAACAGCTGTCTCTGATTGGGAACCATACCAGGCCAACATAAACCATTAATCACCTAGATGACCCACCCTAGTCACTATCACGCCCCAACCAACATAGAGAATAAACAGCTCTCTATGGTCAGGGCATGACAGTGAGTGTCTTGTTTTCTCTTTGGAGCTTGAGAATTTCACTCTGGCTGAACTCCAAACTCCCCCTCAGCCCTGCTACCTCCTCACACAACCTTTCCATTGTTGCATAGATTCATGCCCTGCTACCTCACACAACCTTTCCAGTGTTGCATAGATTCCAGTCCTGCTACCTCCTCACACAACTTCTCCAGTGTTGCATAGATTCCAGCCCTGCTACCTCCTCACACAACCTTTCCAGTGTTGCATGGATTCCAGCCCTGCTACCTCCTCACACAACTTCTCCAGTGTTGCATAGATTCCAGCCCTGCTACCTCCTCACACAACCTTTCCAGTGTTGCATGGATTCCAGCCTTGCTACCTCCTCACACAACCTTTCCAGTGTTGCATGGGTTCCAGCCCTGCTACCTCCTCACACAACTTTTCCATTGTTGCATAGATTACAGCCAGAGCACTAGCCTCTACCTCAATGGTAAGTAAATTGTTTGTGTCTGTAGATTCATCTGTTTTTCTTTTTTTTGTCGGTATTTTGTGAGGTGGTCGTATCTTTCCACGAAAGAGTATGTTGTTCCTCCAAAGCATGAAGCTGTTGGTACTCGTCAATTTCATTGGTATCCAGACCGACTCTGTACAGCGACCAGTTGTTTTACGAAAAGATAACAATGAGTCTTTCCCACGACGACATCAGGTGTCTGTAGTACAGCCAGCACTCGCGGAATCCACACAGAAAAAGAAGAAAAAGGAACACAAACTTGCAGTCCCAGCCGTAAAGGCTAACTGCGTTGTGGAATCCTTAGTAACAAAACTTAGTAAGGATTAAAATTGATTTAATGAAAAGACAGTACAGTGTCTTTTTGCGCGCTCTGATGACGTCTCCTCCCAGCAAACAAAATATACATTTAATCCATTTTAAATTCAGGGTGTAACACAACAAAATGTAGAAAAAGTTGAGCGGTGCGAATATTTTCTGAAGGCACTGTATGTCATCTCCAGCCCAGGTCAAGTATCTATTGATCTGGATGAGACACAAAGAGAAAGGGACAGAAAGGTAAAGGGTAAGGTGTCGGGGGGGGGGGGGGGGGGTCCGTAGCTACCTTTGCTGGTCAGTCGCAGTTCATTATGAGTCCTAATACAATAGCTGCCTGTCAGAGCCACATATAGAAAGATCTTAAGACCTGAGTAACAATTCCCGATGCAGCAATGCGGTAGCCAGTGAGTGGGCAGCATCAACTAGCTGTGCTGTGTCTACGAATGAACATGGCAGCTATGGAGGATTTTTAACAACAAAAACACAAAAACCTCCAAGACTCAACTAGAACGATATGCCACATATCATGGAGATAATTGTGCTTGGTCGCATGGTGGACCGATACTTGTTTCAGAGAAAAAGCTTGGCAAAGCAGCCTAATTAAGTGCAGAGTGGGTACATTCACCCTGTGTTTCTGTCTGCAGCGGGCGGAGATATGGGTGATGATGGGATAATGAGTTTCCTGAAGTGTGGCATGCTGGGATAATAGATTTTAGAGGAGGATGTCATAAACGCTTGAGTGCAGCCACTTTCCAGGAGGTGACAAAACAATTCAAAGTGTTCCATCGAGTGCATCACACGCCTGCACCTGGAACTGTGGATAACATGATGAAGTTCTGTCACTCACCACTAGGAGTGCACAATAAGTCATAGAGACAGACTGACTGACATATTGGTGATGTTAATACAGAAGCAGACAGAGTCAAGTCTTGGGCACAGTGGAGTGTTAGTGTTTATAAACCAGCAAAAGCTGACATTAGATGAGCAACCACAAATATGAAATATATACCAGAGTTGCACGTTCCTTGTCTGTATGGGCAACAAATATTCTCTGATATGCCTCTAGTATCACTGTTGACAACAGATATTCCCTGATATACCTCTAATCTCCCTGTGTTGACAACAGATATTCTATGATATGCCTCTAGTCTCCCTGATGCCTCTAGTCTCCCTGTGTTGATAACAGATATTCTATGATATGCCTCTAGTCTCCCTGTGTTGACAACAGATATTCTATGATATGACTCTAGTCTCCCTGTGTTGACAGCAGATATTCTATGATATGCCTCTAGTCTCCCTGTGTTGACAACAGATATTCTATGATATGCCTCTAGTCTCCTTGTTGGCAGATGGAACCCGTATCGAGCTCCTCAATCCCTCTTAACCAGAACCCAGATATGTTTGTGCGGTGCAAATAACTCCTATGGTCACTCATGTTGGGCACGACAATGAGCATGAGTTGGCAAGAGAGCACACATAGATAGCCTGGTCCCCTAAGGTTCTCTATGTCTAAGACTGCAACAACTGAGTGAGTAGCATATCTTTACAATGGCTATAAAAGGGAGGTAGCTGCTGCTACCAGGGACAGCAAGTATCAGACTCTAGCACAATACACAGGTAGTGTAAATAAATGAACCTGTGTGTGTGTGTGTGTGTGTGTGTGTGTGTGTGTGTGTGTGTGTGTGTGTGTGTGTGTGTGTGTGTGTGTGTGTGTGTGTGTGTGTGTGTGTGTGTGTGTGTGTGTGTGTGTGTGTGTGTGTGTGTGTGTGTGTGTGTGTGTGTGTGTGTGTGTGTGTGTGTGTGTGTGTGTGTGTGTGTGTGTGTGTGTACAATAATCTATGCCATTCAGCAAAAATAAACTGTGCTGTAAAGAAGCTCAATGTATCACATTTTTCTGGGTGCCAGAAATGAATTCCACTGAAGAAAAAAATGGGCAGGAACTGAGAGACAGGGGATTGTAAAAATCCCCAACTGAGGGATTCTGGCCATGTCAGTCAGATAATACAGGGCTAAATGACATCAAAAGGTGTCATTTAGCCCACCCCATAGACACACTCCCGTTATCCTCTCCCTCCGGTGGCGGTCAGGCCCAGACTCAGTCATGAGGAAAATCACCACAGTGTGAACAGAACAGGCTCCCATGTAATGAGCCACAGTCTAATTCCCCTTGGTTCAGGTGGCCAGATCAGCCAGCCGCTCTCTCGCTGCACACGCTTAGATGTGGCTCTGCTCTGCTCGGGCTGACATCACACACACCGCACAGACCACACATCATCACACACTCTACACACAGATAGAAACAGACTGTACACACAGTGGAAACACCTTGAAAAACAATGACTTTATCCCCCAAAACCAGGTCAATAATTACAACGCTCAAAGAAGCCGACTGTTGGGAGTTCGTCACTGTAACAATATGTTCTAATGCTGGAGACACACACTGTTAGCACATTTCTAAAGGAGGCTAAAACCTGTCCATTCATCTTCGCAGAAGAGCAGACCAACTGGTCAACTTTCTCCTCAAGGCTAAAGACCTGTTTGGTTATTGAACTGTAGCAATCAATGCTTAGAGTAAACACTGCTCTGCTCTCTTCCGAGCCTAGAGAACCTTGGCACAGTGTTCTACCTGGGGAGAGGAGGAAGAACAAACAGAGAATGAGAGAGAGAGAAAGTGAGCAGAGAGAGAGAAAGTAGTCAATAAGTTACACCAAATCGAAGTTCAGAAGGTAATAGAAAGTGTTCAGAGAGATAGATGGTATTACTGTAACTACTATATGCAGTGTTGTAGTACTCAAGTCCAGTCTCCAGACCACATTTAGAGTGTTTCGGTCTTCTCTCAGTGTCAGATACATTTTTACTTCTTTATGAGGACATAATTTCTTCCCAAGACCAGCGGAGTAAAAAACTCAAAATGATCAGCTGCCATTCAGTCAGCGCATAAAAGGGCTTTGCCAGGCCAAGTACCCACACTCCTTTCATGACACATGAATATCTTATTGCCTATTGAAACCTGGGCTTCCTACTTTACTCGTAACATTACTGTCCTTTACATTCGTTAATAAATGTCCTTAAGTGATCATGTATAGAGCGGCTCTATTCAGGCTGGTCACGTGAAAGAGACATCGATTTCAGACGTTTGAAAAGGTCCTGAGGATGTCGATATAAAAAAAACTAATTAAAAAGATGGCACAGCTCAAACTCACAAGGCTCAGAGTCAGAGAACGGTGCTCACAATTTTCTAGCAAGCAGGGATAGTACTTGATGATACTTAATAGAAACAGCGCTTTTTTGTTTTTTTTTTTCGTTTTACCATAGCCCTAACCTTACACTCAGAATTAATACCTAAACTTAACCTTTTGAGTTATTTATGTTTTAACCCTGTAAACATGCATATTTAACTCTGTAACCATGCAGAATTAATGGGTCAAAAACTAGATTCATCTAAATTATGACAAATTACTCTAATTGAATACATTGTAGACCCAGAGTTACCTCTGCTGCAGAAGATAACTTATTTAGAGTTAACTGCTAACTTAGTCTTCCCACACCTGTTCCCGATCCTTTTCCCTGATTAGAGTCCCTATTTCTCTCCTTGTTTTCCGTACCTGCCCTGTCGGATCCTCATCTATAATTCACCGTGCTGTGTCTATGTTTTGCCCTGTCGTGTCGTGTTTCCCTCAGATGCTGCGTGGTGAGCAGGTGTCTGAGTCTGCTAGGTTCAAGTGCCTTCCCGAGGCAACCTGCAGTTCTCGATCAAGTCTCCAGTCTGTTCTCGTCTTTTCGAGTAGTATTATGCTTTTTGTTTTGTAAAGTTTCTTACTGGATTAAAAACTCTGTTTTCGCCAAGTCGCTGTTGGGTCCTCATTCACCTGCATAACAGAAGGATCCGACCAAGGAATGGACCCAGCGACTACAGACGCTCGTAACACTGCCGTCGAGATCCAAGGAGCCATGCTCGGCAGACACGAGCAGGAATTGTCTGCTGCTCGCCATGCCGTGGAGAACCTGGCCGCTCAGGTTTCCGACCTCTCTGGACAGTTCCAGAGTCTTCGTCTCGTGCCACCTGTTACTTCCTGGCCTGCCGAGTCTCCAGAACCTAGGGTTAATAACCCACCTTGCTACTCCGGGCAGCCCACTGAGTGCCGCTCCTTTCTCACCCAGTGTGAGATTGTGTTCTCTCTCCAACCCAACACATACTCTAGAGAGAGAGCTCGGGTTGCTTACGTCATTTCACTCCTTACTGGCCGGGCCCGAGAGTGGGGCACAGCTATCTGGGAGGCAAGGGCTGATTGTTCTAACAATTACCAGAACTTTAAAGAGGAGATGATTCGGGTTTTTGACCGTTCAGTTTTTGGTGGGGAGGCTTCTAGGGCCCTGGCTTCCCTATGCCAAGGTGATCGATCCATAACGGATTACTCTATAGAGTTTCGTACTCTTGCTGCCTCTAGTGACTGGAACGAGCCGGCGCTGCTCGCTCGTTTTCTGGAGGGACTCCACACAGTGGTCAAAGATGAGATTCTCTCTCGGGAGGTTCCTTCCAGTGTGGACTCTTTGATTGCTCTCGCCATCCGCATAGAACGACGGGTAGATCTTCGTCACCAGGCTCGTGGAAGAGAGCTCGCATCAACGGTGTTTCCCTGCTCCGCATCGCAACCATCTCCCTCCTCTGGCTCTGAGACTGAGCCCATGCAGCTGGGAGGGATTCGCATCTCGACTAAGGAGAGGGAACGGAGGATCACCAACCGCCTGTGCCTCTATTGCGGATTTGATGGACATTTTGTTAATTCATGTCCAGTAAGAGGCCAGAGCCCATCAGTAAGCGGAGGGCTACTGGTGAGCGCTACTACTCAGGTCTCTTCATCTAGATCCTGTACTACTATGTCGGTCCATCTACGCTGGACCGGTTCGGGTGCTACATGCAGTGCCTTGATTGACTCTGGGGCTGAGGGTTGTTTCATGGACGAAGCATGGGTTCGGAAACATAACATTCCTTTCAGACAGTTAGACAAGCCTACGCCCATGTTTGCCTTAGATGGTAGTCATCTTCCCAGTATCAGATTTGAGACACTACCTTTAACTCTCACAGTATCTGGTAACCACAGTGAGACTATTTCTTTTTTGATTTTTCGTTCACCTTTCACACCTGTTGTTTTGGGTCATCCCTGGCTAGTATGTCATAATCCTTCTTTTAATTGGTCTTGTAATTCTATCCTATCCTGGAACGTATCTTGTCATGTGAAGTGCTTAATGTCTGCCATCCCTCCCATTTCTTCTGTCCCCACTTCTCAGGAGGAACCTGGCGATTTGACAGGAGTGCCGGAGGAATATCATGATCTGCGCACGGTCTTCAGTCGGTCCCGAGCCAACTCCCTTCCTCCTCACCGGTCGTATGATTGTAGTATTGATCTCCTTCCGGGGACCACTCCTCCTCGGGGTAGACTATACTCTCTGTCGGCTCCCGAACGTAAGGCTCTCGAGGATTATTTATCTGTGTCTCTTGACGCCGGTACCATAGTGCCTTCTTCCTCTCCGGCCGGGGCGGGGTTCTTTTTGTTAAGAAGAAGGACGGTACTCTGCGCCCCTGCGTGGATTATCGAGGGCTGAATGACATAACGGTTAAGAATCGTTATCTGCTTCCCTTATGTCATCAGCCTTCGAGATTCTGCAGGGAGCCAGGTGCTTTACTAAGTTGGACCTTCGTAACGCTTACCATCTCGTGCGCATCAGAGAGGGGGACGAGTGGAAAACGGCGTTTAACACTCCGTTAGGGCATTTTGAGTACCGGGTTCTGCCGTTTGGTCTCGCCAATGCGCCAGCTGTTTTTCAGGCATTAGTTAATGATGTTCTGAGAGACATGCTGAACATCTTTGTTTTTGTCTATCTTGACGATATCCTGATTTTTTCACCGTCACTCGAGATTCATGTTCAGCACGTTCGACGTGTTCTACAGCGCCTTTTAGAGAATTGTCTCTACGTAAAGGCTGAGAAGTGCTCTTTTCATGTCTCCTCCGTTACTTTTCTCGGTTCCGTTATTTCCGCTGAAGGCATTCAGATGGATTCCGCTAAGGTCCAAGCTGTCAGTGATTGGCCCGTTCCAAGGTCACGTGTCGAGTTGCAGCGCTTTTTAGGTTTCGCTAATTTCTATCGGCGTTTCATTCGTAATTTCGGTCAAGTTGCTGCCCCTCTCACAGCTCTTACTTCTGTCAAGACGTGTTTTAAGTGGTCCGGTTCCGCCCAGGGAGCTTTTGATCTTCTAAAAGAACGTTTTACGTCCGCTCCTATCCTCGTTACTCCTGACGTCACTAGACAATTCATTGTCGAGGTTGACGCTTCAGAGGTAGGCGTGGGAGCCATTCTATCCCAGCGCTTCCAGTCTGACGATAAGGTTCATCCTTGCGCTTATTTTTCTCATCGCCTGTCGCCATCTGAGCGCAACTATGATGTGGGTAACCGTGAACTGCTCGCCATCCGCTTAGCCCTAGGCGAATGGCGACAGTGGTTGGAGGGGGCGACCGTTCCTTTTGTCGTTTGGACAGACCATAAGAACCTTGAGTACATCCGTTCTGCCAAACGACTTAATGCCCGTCAAGCTCGTTGGGCGTTGTTTTTCGCTCGTTTCGAGTTTGTGATTTCTTACCGTCCGGGTAGCAAGAACACCAAGCCTGATGCCTTATCCCGTCTGTTTAGTTCTTCTGTGGCTTCTACTGATCCCGAGGGGATTCTTCCTTATGGGCGTGTTGTCGGGTTGACAGTCTGGGGAATTGAAAGACAGGTTAAGCAAGCACTCACGCACACTGCGTCGCCGCGCGCTTGTCCTAGTAACCTCCTTTTCGTTCCTGTTTCCACTCGTCTGGCTGTTCTTCAGTGGGCTCACTCTGCCAAGTTAGCTGGTCATCCCGGTGTTCGAGGCACTCTTGCGTCTATTCGCCAGCGCTTTTGGTGGCCGACTCAGGAGCGTGACACGCGCCGTTTCGTGGCTGCTTGTTCGGACTGCGCGCAGACTAAGTCGGGTAACTCTCCTCCTGCCGGTCGTCTCAGACCGCTCCCCATTCCTTCTCGACCATGGTCTCACATCGCCCTAGACTTCATTACCGGTCTGCCTTTGTCTGCGGGGAAGACTGTGATTCTTACGGTTGTCGATAGGTTCTCTAAGGCGGCACATTTCATTCCCCTCGCTAAACTTCCTTCCGCTAAGGAGACGGCACAAATCATTATCGAGAATGTGTTCAGAATTCATGGCCTCCCGTTAGACGCCGTTTCAGACAGAGGCCCGCAATTCACGTCACAGTTTTGGAGGGAGTTCTGTCGTTTGATTGGTGCGTCCGTCAGTCTCTCTTCCGGGTTTCATCCCCAGTCTAACGGTCAAGCAGAGAGGGCCAATCAGACGATTGGTCGCATACTACGCAGCCTTTCTTTCAGAAACCCTGCGTCTTGGGCAGAACAGCTCCCCTGGGCAGAATACGCTCACAACTCGCTTCCTTCGTCTGCTACCGGGTTATCTCCGTTTCAGAGTAGTCTGGGTTACCAGCCTCCTCTGTTCTCATCCCAGCTTGCCGAGTCCAGCGTTCCCTCCGCTCAAGCGTTTGTCCAACGTTGTGAGCGCACCTGGAGGAGGGTGAGGTCTGCACTTTGCCGCTACAGGGCACAGACTGTGAGAGCCGCCAATAAACGCAGGATTAAGAGTCCAAGGTATTGTTGCGGCCAGAGAGTGTGGCTTTCCACTCGCAACCTTCCTCAGCTTCTCGTAAGTTGACTCCGCGGTTCATTGGTCCGTTCCGTGTCTCCCAGGTCGTCAATCCTGTCGCTGTGCGACTGCTTCTTCCGCGACATCTTCGTCGCGTCCATCCTGTCTTCCATGTCTCCTGTGTCAAGCCCTTTCTTCGCACCCCCGTTCGTCTTCCCTCCCCCCCCTCCCGTCCTTGTCGAGCGCACCTATTTACAAGGTACATAAGATCATGGACATGCGTTCTCGGGACGGGGTCACCAATACTTAGTGGATTGGGAGGGTTACGGTCCTGAGGAGAGGAGTTGGGTTCCGTCTCGGGACGTGCTGGACCGTTCACTCATTGATGATTTCCTCCGTTGCCGCCAGGATTTCCTGCGCCAGGAGGCCTCGGTGAGTGGGGGGTACTGTCATGTTTTGTCATTAATTATCATGTCTTGTCCCTGTGCTTCCCCTTCTATTCGTTTCCCTCTGCTGGTCTTATTAGGTTCTTTCCCCCTTTTTATCCCTCTCTCTCCCCCTCCCTCTCTCACTCTCTCGCTCTCTCTTCTCTCTATCGTTCCGTTCCTGCTCCCAGCTGTTCCTATTCCCCTAATCATCATTTAGTCTTCCCACACCTGTTCCCGATCCTTTTCCCTGATTAGAGTCCCTATTTCTCTCCTTGTTTTCCGTACCTGCCCTGTCGGATCCTCATCTATAATTCACCGTGCTGTGTCTATGTTTTGCCCTGTCGTGTCGTGTTTCCCTCAGATGCTGCGTGGTGAGCAGGTGTCTGAGTCTGCTAGGTTCAAGTGCCTTCCCGAGGCAACCTGCAGTTCTCGATCAAGTCTCCAGTCTGTTCTCGTCTTTTCGAGTAGTATTATGCTTTTTGTTTTGTAAAGTTTCTTACTGGATTAAAAACTCTGTTTTCGCCAAGTCGCTGTTGGGTCCTCATTCACCTGCATAACAAAGTGTGTGTAAACTGTCATCAAGGCAAAGGGTGGCTCCTTTGATGAATCTAAAATCTATTTTGATTTGTTTAACACTTGTTTAACACTTGTTTGGTTCCTACATGATTCCATATGTGTTATTTCATAGTTTTGGACGTTGGGAAAAAATATATTAGGTATTGAGTAGACTGTTACCCCATTTCATTGATCCTCCATCCTTAGGTAAAGCTGTACAGTGCAATATGAATGTCAATACACACAATAGGCTGTGTATATGTCACAGTCCCGCAATAAGAGCTACAACGTTTATATTTGTGTAAACTCTTCACAGTTGTGTTCTGTGGGTGTCATCGTGTAGACTGATACCCCATTTCATTGCTTCACATTTCAACCTTTTTTAGCACTATCTAGTCTAAATATGGCACGATTTCACCAATTGTAACCTTCTGCATCACTTTCAAAGAAACCGCAAATTCCACTATTGTGCCTAATCCTTATTGTGGCAAGCATCACAACACATAACCTAGTCAGGTCGAGCCTCACTAGCCAGATGAAGCTAGCTGGCTGCTTATAACGTTAGCTTTGGGCAACAGGGTTAAGTAGCTGGCTAGATATTTATTTTCTTGAACTGAAGTTCAATTTCAATAGGCAAACAACAAGTGGCTACCTAGCTAATACTTACTCACAAGCATTCCTAAATCATTGCTAAGAATAGTGAAAATGACTGCAATTTCTATTGGTCATTGTTTTCAGGCTGGTTGTATTGGTGCTATCTAGGTACCAAGCTAAAGCTAGCTAGCTACAGTACCCGAGAAGTTGCGGTCGAACAAATAATGCTTTATTACTAATGCGGTATTGTAAACACATCGTTCGTGGTCGGTGTTTGCTTGTTTGCAGACTTTTTTGTACAGCTTTGACAGTGCTACTGATAGCAGTGGTGTCGCTTGGCTTGCACGTGCAAATTCAGAATACACAACATAGAACTGTGTAATTGAACTGTGTTATTTGACGTTTCAAATGAAAAGCTTATTTAACGTGTCAAATAGTGTTATTTGACGTATCTTTTTTGACACGCAAAGGCCCAAACAGAGTTCCATTGTATGTCGTGAAGCTAATAGCAGTGATGCTATTACTGTGTAACTCCGGTAGGGCAACATCTGAACAATAGCGCACTTGGTAAAGTTAGTGTGTACCGCAAAAGCCAACATCACCCATGACAGAGAACGACTGATTGTCAAGTACAATGAATTCCATTATCTTGGCGTTAACCTCTTCAACCGATGGGGGCACGATTTCATTATTGGATTAAAAAAACGTGCCCGTTTTAAGCGCAATATTTTGTCACAAAAAGATGCTCGACTATGCATATAATTGACAGCTTTGGAAAGAACACACTCTGACGTTTCCAAAACTGCAACGATATTATCTGTGAGTGCCCCAGAACTGATGCTACAGGCGAAAACAAGATGAAACTTCAAAGAGGAAATGAGCAGGATTTTTGAGGCTCTGTTTTTCATTGTCTCCTTATATGGCTGTGAAAGCGCCAGGAATGAGCCTGCCCTTTCTATCGTTTCTCCAAGTTGTCTGCAGCATTGTGACGTATTTGTAGGCATATCATTGGAAGATTGGCCATAAGAGACTACATTTACCAGGTGTCCGCCCGGTGTCCTTTGTTGAAATTGCTGTGTAATCTCCAAGCTGCTCGCATTCATCCATGTGATTGAGACAGAGAGGAGACTTCCAGGAACGATATATCATGAAGAGATATGTGAAAAACACCTTGAGGATTGATTCTAAACAACGTTTACCATGTTTCAGTCGATATTTTGGAGTTAATGTGGAAAAAAGTTTAGCGTTTTGATGAATGAATTTTCGTTTTTTTTTGGTAGCCAAACATGATGCAGAAAACGGACCGATTTCTCCTGCACAAATAATCTTTCAGGAAAAACAGAACATTTGCTATCTAACTGATAGTCTCCTCATTGAAAACATCCGTAGTTCTTCAAAGGAAAATTATTTTATTTGAATGGTTCTCTGGTTTTTGTGAAAATGTTGCCTGCTGAATGCTAACGCTAAAATGCTAACGCTAGCTATCAATACTGTTACACAAATGCTTGTTTTGCTATGGTTGAGAAGCATATTTTTGAAAATCTGAGATGACAGTGTTGTTAACAAAAGGCTAAGCTTGAGAGCTAGCATATTTATTTCATTTCATTTGCGATTTCATGAATAGTTAACGTTGCGTTATGGTAATGGCCTTGAGGCTGTAGTCACGATCCCGGATCCGGGATGGCTCGACGCAAGAATTAATGGATTTCGCCTTTGAGTTTTCTCGCTGAAATGTTCTTACTCTTTCAAATGACTGCTTGACTTGTTGACTGCTCGATCCACACAGCAGACATTGTGGGCTAGGTTAGGAATGCTGTGTTGCATGTGTAGTGCAAAATTTTACGTGACGTCATTATGCCTACGTTATATAGGTCTTCATGTACCTACAATATATAGGTATGCACGTCAGCTTTGACATCGTTTTTTCACATCGGCGTTAAACTAGACATCGGGTCGATACCGATGTTGACATTTTTAGCTAATATCGGCGATATATGTTTACCGATATATCATGCATCCCTATTAACAATTGCTTCAGGTGCTATCACTTAGATCTGGAAGGCGGTACATGTCATCACACTTTACAAAGGTGGGGATCCTTCTGACCTAGATAATTTGTAAACTACACTATACATACAAAAGTACAGCCACACCCGTTGGTGACAGGTGTATAAAATTGAGCACACAGCCATGCAATCTTCATAGACAAACACTGGCAGTAGAATGGCCTTACCGAAGAGCTCAGTGACTTTCAACGTGGCAGAGTCATTGGATGCCATCTTTCCAACAAGTCAATTTGTCAAATTTCTGCCCTTCTAGAGCTGCCCCCGTCAACTGTATGTACTGTTATTGTGAAATTGAGATGTCTAGGAGCAACAACGTATGTACCAACATTTAGTGGAAAGCTTTCTAGAAGAGTGGGGGCTGTTATAGCAGCAAATGGGGGACCAATTCCATATAAATGCCCATGATTATGGAATGAGATGTTTGACGAGCAGGTTCCCACATACTTTTGGTCATGTAGTGTATCTTATTAGAATCATTGGCAAACTCTCAGCTAAGAACTATATATATATATTTTTACTCCTTTTGTCCCCAATCGGTAGTTACAGTCTTGTCCCATCGCTGCAACTCCCATCCTCTGAAACACAACCAAGCCAAGACGCACTGCTTTTCCTCCGACACATTGGGGGCGGCTGGCTGCCGGGTTAAGTGGGCATTGTGTCAAGAAGCAGTGAGGCTTGATTGGGATGTGTTTGAGGGGACACACGGCTCTCAACCTTTCCGTCTCCCGAGTCCTACCATAAAAAGGGGGTAATAAATAAATAACCCACATTGGTTGATTTTGGGACCTGTCCTCTTTACTATTTACGTATATAAATAATATTGGTGTATCTGCAAAAACATGTAACATTCATCTGTGAACAGATGACACTGTTCTGCACGCTATTGACCCTACTGCTGACCAGCCTGTTGGAGCAGCAATCTGATTTGGTTGCTTTTCAGAAAGTCCTTGTTGATGTAAAATTGGGACATAATTCAGAAGAAAATAAATGTATGCTGTCCCCAGTCCACCTGGCCATGCTCCTGCTCCAGTTTCAACTGTTCTGCCTTACTATTATTCAACCATGCTGGTCATTTATGAACATTTGAACATCTTGGCCACGTTCTGTTATAATCTCCACCCGGCACAGCCAGAAGAGGACTGGCCACCCCACATATGCTCTCTCTAATTCTCTCTTTCTTTCTCTCTCTCGGAGGACCTGAGCCCTAGGACCGTGCCCCAGGACTACCTGACATGATGGCTCCTTGCTGTCCCCAGTCCACCTGACTGTGCTGCTGCTCCAGTTTCAACTGTTCTGCCTTATTATTATTTGACCATGCTGGTCATTTATGAACATTTGAACATCTTGGTCATTTTCTGTTATAATCTCTACCCGGCACAGCCAGAAGAGGACTGGCCACCCCACATAGCCCGGTTCCTCTCTAGGTTTCTTCCTAGGTTTTGGCCTTTCTAGGGAGTTTTTCCTAGCCACCGTGCTTTTACACCTGCATTGTTTGCTGTTTGGGGTTTTAGGCTGGGTTTCTGTACAGCACTTTGAGATATCAGCTGATGTACGAAGGGCTATATAAATAAATTTGATTTGATTTGATTTGATTTGCTGTTTTCCAATTCTCATGGAAATATTTCAGATGGCTTACACATTTATGCATTTGATGGTTCTTTCATCGAGCAGGTTCCCGCTTATATATTATGGGAATGCAGATGCCACTACTCTTAAACCTTTAGATACCGTCTACCATAGCGCCCCTCGCTTCATCACAGGTAATAGTTTTAATACTGTATACTGCATCCTGTATCAAAAGGTTGTCTGGTCCTCTTTAAAGTCCCATAGGTCACTTCATTATTCCTTTTTTTTTTTACAAATGCGCCACTATACCTAACTGGTTGTTAAAGTATAAAAACATGAGATACTAGTTCACAGGGTTGGTTAACTCTTGACATTCCCCGGGTTTCTACCGAACAAGGTAAATATACCATTAGTTTTAACACTCCACATTTTTGGAATCACAAAATTCATTACATTTGGATTCCCTGGTGCCACGAAGACAGTTTAAAATCCTGTTGATATATGAGTTCACTGAGGTGTGCAATTGATTTAATTGATTGACTTAAATAATTTGTTCACAATGCCTGTGATGTTCTAATGTAATGTACCTCTTATTGTAGTAACTTGTAGTTTTATCTTTTATTTTATGGCCTCAGGGCACCATTGCAAATGAGACCATGGTCTCAATTGGGCTCCCCTGATGAAATAAAAGTTAATAATAATTTCACTGCAATTACAGTGCCTTTGGAAAGTATTCACACTGCTTCACTATTTCCACAATTTGTTATGTTACATTATGAATTTAAAATGGATTAAATAGAGATGTTTTTGTCACTGGCCTAAACACAATACACAATAATGTGGAATTATGTTTTTCAACATTTTTACAAATTAATTAAAAATGTTTTCAGTCAATAAGTGGCAAAGCAATTCACTTTTTGTCCTGATTAGAAAATCTGATGTTTGGGGAAAATCCAATTTAACACATTACTGAGTATCACTCTACAAATTTTCAAGCATACTGGTGGCTGCATCATGTTATGGGTCTGCTTGCAATCGTTAAGGCCTGGGGAGTTTTTCAGGATAAAAAAATAAACAGAATGGAGCTAAGCACAGGTAAAATCCTAGAGGAAAACCTTGAACAGTTTGCTTTCCACCAGACACTGGGAGATGATTTCACCTTTCAGCAGGTCAATAACCTAAAACACAAGGCCAAATCTATACTGGAGTAGCTTACCAAGAAGACACTGAACGTTCCGAGTTACAGTCTTGGCTTAAATCTACTTGAAAATCTTTGGCCAGAACATGATTGTCGAGCAATGATCAACAACCAATTTGACAGAGCTTGAAGAATTTTTGAAAAGAAGAACAGGCAAATGTTGCTCCAACCAGGTGTTGAAAGCTCTTTGAGGCTTACCCAGAAAGACTCACAAATGTAAGTTGTTTCTACAAAGTATTGGCTCAGGGGTGTGAACACTTATGTAAATGAGATATATATATTGTGTGTAGATGGGTGAGAGAAGATCCAAAATCCATGTTGAATTCAACCTACAACAACAAAATGTGGAATAAGTCAAGGCGTATAGATACTTTCTGAAGGCACTGATTAGGCAAATGTACACTAGAGCAGGGCTGATCCCATGGTTAGAAGGCTGAGCAAACGCCAACTGACTGACTTAGCATACAACAGCTGTACACAACCCACACACAGTAATGCATGGACACACTCACACAGAAACACACAGAAACACACGCACACGCACACACAGGTCGCCTAGCAGTTAAAGTGTTGGGCCAGTAACTGAATCCACGAGCCGACAAGGTGAAAATGTGTCGATCTGCCCTTAACCCTATTTGCTCCAGGGTCGCCGTCAATAATGTCTTATCCCTGGACGTGACCCCACTCTCTGAGGATGTCTCAGAGGGAGTTGTGATAAGCAAAAAAAACACATTTCAATTTTACACCACATGCTCGTACAGGTTTCCCACTTGTACATATCTGACCAGTGAAACACGACAAATATAACCACCCCTATTTGACCTTTTGACCTCAGGTCGTATCGCTAATCGCTTTATGATGGCCCCATAGAGTTTTACTGTACAGCACATCCCCTGGCTACAGCACAGACACTACCTCTGTCCCAAATTGCACCCTAATCTCTATGTAGTGCACTATGTCAGGGGCTCATATATAGTAACAGGGCTCTGGTTAACAGTAGTGCACCATATAAGGAATAGGGTGCCATTTGGAACACAGGTACACGTTCTGTTTGTCTGTGAATGTTATCTTAGCCTTGGGTGCTGTGCCAAGGCTATTCCTGTCTGATTTCCTGTCATCAACCTCTTGCCTGATCTCCCAGACTAAACCATTAGCCTTTCCCCTGCCTGTACTGTTACCTGTTTGGTCTCCCTGTGTATGACCTTCTGCCTGTCCCTGGACCCAGCTACCTTACTCCTCCTGTGGTCCTTTACAATAAACACCTGCTGCGCCCTGTGCTTGAAATCAGCATCGGTCTCCCATCATTTCATTACACCAAGAGATCATTCCACACTCACTATAAAGACACTGATTCTTCATCCTGAGTAGGATTAGCATATGATGAACCCTCCAGTATTTACAGTAAATAACCACTTAGACTTGAATCCAGAAGACTGGCGCCGAAGGAGATGGCTGCCATTTTACAACCCTGTGTATGTTTTTTCGCGTTATTTGTAACTTTATTTTGTACATAATGTTTCTGCCACCGTGTCGTACGACCGAAAAGAGCTTCTGGAGATCAGAACAGTGATTATTCACCTTGAACTGGATGTAGAATTACTCTTTAATCAGTTGTACGAGAGGGATTTACTCCAGACACCCGAACAGGCCCTCATCCCTGTCAGTCACAGGAGAAAGAGAAGGAAATGGTATCGCGGAAGGAAATCCGAATGCCTTGTGAGGATCGTGACGAGTGGCTAATCTGCCTTTGTCATCGGTACTATTGTCCAATGTACAACCGCTGGAAAATAAATTGGACGAACTAAAAGCAAGTATATCCTACCAACAGGACATTAAAAACAGTAATATCTTATGTTTCACCTAGTTGTGGCTGAACGACGACCTGAATAACATACAGTTGGTGGGTTATACATTATATCGGCAGGATAGAACAGCAGTCTCTTGTAAGACAAGGGGTGAAGGTCTATGTATATTTGTAAACAACAGCCGGGGCACAATATCTAAGGAAGTCTCAAAGTTTTGCTCGCCTGCGTTAGTGTGGTTTACAGTTTAACATGAGCTACTCTATTAACCTAGAGAGTTTTCATCTGTATTTTTCGTAGCTGTCTGCATACCACCACAGACCGACGCTGGCACTAAGACTGCACTCAATGAGCCAAATACCGACAAAAGCAAACAGGAAAAAGCTCATCCAGAGGTGGTGCTCCTAGTGGCTGGGGACTTTAATGCAGGCCTACTAGCCCTGGCCTACTAACTGTTAGCTTGTTAGCACAGGCCTGCTAACAGTCTGAACTCACTGGACCCATATTTACTTTCTATCTCTTTTCGATTTTTAATTAGTTTCTACCTTCAGGTAACCTGCCTCACCCAATGTGATACGGAATCACCATTATTTTTAATTTTAATTTTTAGAACACACTCAAGAACCTCCAGAAGCTAACCAGCTAACTAGCTACAAGCTATTTAGTCATTGTTAGCCACTGCTAACTGTTTTTTAACCTGGATAACACTCGCCAGTCCAGCTTCCCTGCCCCATCCACTGCTGCCCCCCTGGACACTGATCACTTGGCTACATAGCTGATGCATGCTAGACTGTCCATTAATCTCGGTACTCCATTCTGCTTGTTTATGTTTTATCTGTCGGCCCCAGCCGCACTCAGGCTCTGTGTGTAGTTAATCCGACCCTCCCTGCCTTGCCAACGCCATTTTACCTGCTGTTGTTGTGATAGCTGATTAGCTGTTGTTGTCTCACCTACTGTTTTAGCTACTGTTTTAGCTAGCTCTCCCAATTCAACACCTGTGATTACTGTATGTCTCTCTGAAATGTCAATATGCCTTATATACTGTTGTTCAGGTTAGTTATCATTGTTTTAGTTTACAATGGAGCCCCTAGTTCCACTCTTCATACCCCTGATACCTCCTTTGTCTCACCTCCCACACATGCGGTGACCTCACCCATTACAACCAGCATGTCCAGAGATACAACCTCTCTCATCATCACCCAGTGCCTGGGCTTACCTCCGCTGTACCCGCACCCCACCATACCCCTGTCTGTGCATTATGCCCTGAATATATTCTACCATGCCCAGAAATCTGCTCCTTTCATTCTCTGTCCCCAACGCTCGAGGCGACCAGTTTTGATAGCCTTTAGCCACACCCTCATACTACTCCTCCTCTGTTCCGCGGGTGATGTGGAGGTAAACCCAGGCCCTGCATGTCCCCAGGCACCCTCATTTGTTGACTTCTGTGATCGAAAAAGCCTTGGTTTCATGCATGTCAACATCAGAAGCCTCCTCCCTAATTTTGTTTTACTCACTGCTTTAGTACACTCTGCAAACCCTGATGTCCTTGCCGTGTCTGAATCCTGGCTCAGGAAGGCCACCAAAAATTCTGAGATTTCCATACCCAACTATAACATCTTCCATCAAGATAGAACTGCCAAAGGGGGAGGAGTTGCAGTCTACTGCAGAGATAGCCTGCAAAGTAATGTCATATTTTCCAGGTCCATACCCAAACAGTTCGAACTACTAATCTTGAAAATGACTCTCTCCAGAAATAAGACTCCCACTGTTGCCGCCTGCTACCGACCCCCCTCAGCACCCAGCTGTGCCCTGGACACCATTTGTGAATTGATTTCCCCCCATCTAGCTTCAGAGTTTGTTCTGTTAGGTAACCTAAACTGGGATATGCTTAACACCCCGGCAGTCCTACAATCTAAGCTAGATGCCCACAATCTCACACAAATCATCAAGGAACCCACCAGGTACAACCCTAAATCTGTAAACAAGGGCACCCTCCTAGACGTCATCCTGACCAACTGGCCCTCCAAATACACCTCCGCTGTCTTCAACCAGGATCTCAGCGATCACTGCCTCATTGCATGTATCCGCTACGGAGCCGCAGTCAAACGACCACCCCTCATCACTGTCAAACCCTCCCTAAAACACTTCTGCGAGCAGGCCTTTCTAATCGACCTGGCCCGGGTATGCTGGAAGGACATTGACCTCATCCCGTCAGTTGAGGATGCCTGGTCATTCTTTAAAACTAATTTCCCCACCAATTTAGATAAGCATGCTCCGTTCAAAAATGCAGAACTAAGAACAGATATAGCCCTTGGTTCACTCCAGACCTGACTGCCCTCGACCAGCACAAAAACATCCTGTGGCGGACTGCAATAGCATCGAACAGTCCCCGCGATATGCAACTGTTCAGGGAAGTCAGGAACCAATACACGCTGTCAGTCAGGAAAGCTAAGGCCAGCTTCTTCAGGCAGAAGTTTGCATCCTGTAGCTCCAACTCCAAAACGTTCTGGCACACTGAAGTCCATGGAGAGCACCTCCTCCCAGCTGCCCACTGCACTGAGGCTAGGTAACACGGTCACCACGATAAATCCATGATTATAGAAAACTTCAACAAGCATTTCTCAACGGCTGGCCATGCCTTCCGCCTGGCTACTCCAACCTCGGTCAACAGCTCCACCCTCCCCGCAGCTACTCCTCCAAGCCTCTCCAGGTTCTCCTTTACCCAAATCCAGATAGCAGATGTTCTGAAAGAGCTGCAAAACCTGGACCCGTACAAATCAGCTGGTCTTGACAATCTGGACCCTCTATTTTTGAAACTATCCGCCACCATTGTCGCAACCCCTATTACCAGCCTTTTCAACCTCTCATATCGTCTGAGATCCCTAAGGACTGGAAAGCTGCCGCAGTCATCCCCCTCTTCAAAGGGGGAGACACCCTGGACCCAAACTGTTGCAGACCTATATCCATCCTTCCCTGCCTATCTAAGGTCTTCGAAAGCCAAGTCAACAAACAGATCACTGACCATCTCGAATCCCACCGTACCTTCTCCGCTGTGCAATCTGGTTTCTGAGCCGGTCATGGGTGCACCTCAGCCACGCTCAATGTACTAAACGATATCATAACCGCCATCGATAAAAGACAGTACTGTGCAGCCGTCTTCATCGACCTTGCAAAGGCTTTCGACTGGGTCAATCATCATATTCTTATCGGCAGACTCAGTAGCCTCGGTTTTTCGGGTGACTGCCTTGCCTGGTTCACCAATTACTTTGCAGACAGAGTTCAGTGTGTCAAATCGGAGGGCATGCTGTCCGGTCCTCTGGAAGTCTCTATGGGGGTGCCACAGGGTTCAATCCTCGGTGCCGACTCTTTTTTCTGTATATATCAATGATGTTGCTCTTGCTGCGGGCGATTCCCTTATCCACCTCTATGCAGACGACACCATTCTATATACTTCCGGCCCGTCCTTGGACACTGTGCTATCTGACCTCCAAACGAGCTTCAATGCCATACAACACTCCTTCCGTGGCCTCCAACTGCTCTTAAACGCTAGTAAAACCAAATGCATGCTTTTCAACCGTTCGCTGCCTGCACCCGCACGCCTGACCAGCATCACCACCCTGGATGGCTCCAACCTTGAATATGTGGACATCTATAAGTACCTGGTGTCTGGCTAGACTGTAAACTCTCCTTCCAGACTGACTCATATCAAACATCACCAATCGAAAATCAAATCAAGAGTCGGCTTTCTATTCCGCAACAAAGCCTCCTTCACTCATTCACGCCGCCAAACTTACCCTAGTAAAACTGACTATCCTACCGATCCTCGACTTCGGTAATGTCATCTACAAAATTGCTTCCAACACTCTACTCAGCAAACTGGATGCAGTTTATCACAGTGCCATCCGTTTTGTCACTAAAGCACCTTATACCACCCACCACTGCGACTTGTACGCTCTAGTCGGCTGGCCCTCGCAACATATTCGTCGCCAGACCCACTGGCTCCAGGTCATCTACAAGTCCATGCTAGGTAAAGCTCCGCCTTATCTCAGTTCACTGGTCACGATGGCAACACCTATCCGTAGCACGCGCTTCAGCAGGTGTATCTCACTGATCATCCCTAAAGCCAACACCTCATTTGGCCGCCTTTCGTTCCAGTTCTCTGCTGCCTGTGACTGGAACGAATTGCAAAAATCGCTGAAGTTGGAGACTTTTATCTCCCGCACCAACTTAAAACATCTGCTATCTGAGCAGCTAACCGATCGCTGCAGCTGTACATAGTCTATCGGCAAATAGCCCACCCATTTTTACCTACATCAACCCCATACTGTTTTTATTTATTTATTTTCTGCTCTTTTGCACACCAATATCTTTACCTGTACATGACCATCTGATCATTTATCACTCCAGTGTTAATCTGCAAAATTGTAATTATTTGCCTACCTCATGCCTTTTGCACACAATGTATATAGACTCCCCCTTTTTTGCTACTGTGTTATTGACTTGTTAATTGTTCACTCCATGTGTAACTTGGCCAGGTCGCAGTTGCAAATGAGAACTTGTTCTCAACTAGCCTACCTGGTTAAATAAAAAAATAAACAGTATTTAGTCAGCCACCAATTGTGCAAGTTCTCCCACTTAAAAAGATGAGAGATGCCTGTAATATTCATCATAGGTACATTTCCACTATGACTGACAAAATGATAAGAAAAAAATCCAGAAAATCACACATTTTAATCAATTTATTTGCAAATTATGGTGGAAAATAAGTCAATAACAAAAGTTTATCTCAATACTTTGTTATATACCCTTGGTTGGCAATGACAGAGGTCAAACATTTTCTGTAAGTCTTCACAATGTTTTCACACACTGTTGCTGGTATTTTGGCCCATTCCTCCATGCAGATCTCCTCTAGAGCAGATCTCCTCTTTGGGGCTGTTGCTGGGCAACACGGACTTTCAACTCCCTCCAAAGATTTTTATGGGGTTGATCTGGAGACTGGCTAGGCCATTCCAGGACCTTGAAATGCTTCTTACGAAGCCACTCCTTCGTTGCCTGGGCGGTGTGTTTGGGATCATTGTCATGCTGAAAGACCCAGCCATGTTTCATCTTCAATGCCCATGCTGATGGAAGGTTTTCACTCAAAATCTCACGATACATGACCCCATTCATTCTTTCCTTTACACGGATCAGTCGTCCTGGTCCCTTTGCAGAAAAACAGCCCCAAAGCATGATGTTTCCACCCCCATGCTTCACAGTAGGTATGGTGTTCTTTGGATGTAACTCAGCATTCTTTGTCCTCCAAACACGACAAGTTTTTACCAAAAAGTTATATTTTGGTTTCATCTGACCATATGACATTTTCCCAATCTTCTTCTGGATCATCCAAATGCTCTCCAGCAAACTTCAGACGGGCCTGGACATGTACTGGCTTAAGCAGGGGGACACGTCTGGCACTGCAGGATTTGAGTCCCTGGCGGCGTAGTGTGTTACTGATGGTAGGCTTTGTTACTTTGGTCCCAGCTCTCTGCAGGTCATTCACTAGGTCCCCCCGTGTGGTTCTGGAATTTTTGCTCACCGTTCTTGTGATCATTTTGACCCCACGGGGTGAGATCTTGCGTGGAGCCCCCAATCGAGGGAGATTATCAGTGGTCTTGTATGTCTTCAATTTCCTAATAATTGCTCCCACATTTGATTTCTTCAAACCAAACTTCTAACCTATTGCAGATTCAGTCTTCCCAGCCTGGTGCAGGTCTACAATTTTGTTTCTGGTGTCCTTTGACAGCTCTTTGGTCTTGGCCATAGTGGAGTTTGGAGTGTGACTATTTGAGGTAGTGGATAGATGTCTTTTATACTGATATCAAGTTCAAACAGGTGCCAGGTGTCTGTGAGAGCCAGAAATCTTGCTTGTTTGTAGGTGACCAAATACTTATTTTCCACCAAAATTTGCAAATAAATTCATTAAAAATCCTACAATGTGATTTTCTGGAATTTTTTCCTCATTTTGTCTGTCAAAGTTTAAGTGTACCTATGATGGAAATTACAGGCCTCTCTCATCTTTTTAAGTGGGAGAACTTGCACAATTGGTGGCTGACTAAATACTTTTTGCCCCACTGTATGTGAGAATGCTATTCATTCACTACAGCTCAGCGTTCAACACCAAAGTTCCCTTAAATCTCATCAGTAAGCTAAGGACCCTGGGACTAAACACATCCCTCTGCAACTGGATCCTGTACTTCCTGATGGGCCGCCCCCAGCTAGGTAACAACACATCCGCCCCAATGATCCTCAACACGGGAGCCCCTCAGGGGTGAGTGCTCAGTCCCCTCCTGTACTCCCTGTTCACTCATGACTGCACGGCCAGGCATGACGCACCCTGTTGTGTTAACAGCCCATCCACAGAGCAAGAGTTCACTGCTATTCACATTATGAACAGAGGAAAGCACACTATTTACAGTAGAGATATGACAGCAGTCAGAGCAAATCAACCAGACAACACAGATTGGATCCTATCAGTTAGAGTACCACTTACAGATAACTCAGCACCTGCCATCAGGTCAAACCAAACAGGCTTTCACTTACTGTAATATCAATTTGATGTGATGCCCTTAGGCTTGATTGGTTAAAAGTACAGAGAGCGAGAGACAGAGAGGAAAGAGAAAGAGAAAAAGAGAAAAAGAGAAAGCGAGAGAGACGGAAGAGCTACAACCCCCTTTAGGCATGAAAAACATGTAAGGCATTCTTACTCAACAATAACAGTGCCTTGTCCTCTGGTTTCCCAATTCTCTCATCTATGGCTGCCTGGACGTGGGCCTCCTTACCTACAAGTATGTCCCTGAAACAATTGTCCTGTAAATCGATGCGGCAGACTGCCATGTCAATTGACTCATGTCAAAAGCTTAGAATATGTCACCCTTCCCAGGAAAACCTTTTGTAAACCACCCTCCCTGTCATCCTCTCTCCCTGTCAGCCTCTACATCTCCATCCCTCCTCCACCCATCCCTCCACCACCACCTATCATTACTGGACATGTCATGTAGCCAGCCCTAAGCAGCACAGCTCAGGAAGGATGCAGCCATGATGCATTCACCAGAAAGAGGTATCCCGGGTAGGGAGAGAGGAGAGGAGGATATGAGTGGCTCAGTGTGAATGTGAGTGAACAGTCAGAACAGGCCTTAGCAGAGAAGTGCTACTGGTGCTCTGAGGTACACATTTATATCAACATGCTGTGTAACCAGGACCCTCGATGCTACCTCACACACACACACACACACACACACACACACACACACACACACACACACACACACACACACACACACACACACACACACACACACACACACACACACACACACACACACACACACACACACACACACACACACACACACACACACACACACACACACACACACACAACCATGCACACACATGCCACTCACTGTTGCTTCACGGTGCTTCATTAGGAGAGATAAAGCCAGCAGGAGCCCATTAAATAACACTGGAGTAGATCAAGAAGAGGAGAGGAGAGGAGAGGAGAGGAGAGAGAGAGAGAGAGAGAGAGAGAGAGAGAGAGAGAGAGAGAGAGAGAGAGAGAGAGAGAGAGGGGGAGAGAGAGACGGAGAGAGAGAGAGGGACAGAGCGAGAGGGAGAGAGATAGGAGGACAGAGAAGAGCACGAGAGAGTTGGAAGAGGAGGAGAGAGATAAGAGAGGGAGAGCGATGAGAGGTACAGAGATGTAAGGACAGAGAGTAGAGGGAGAGAGATAGGGGGAGAGATGAGAAGGAGAGCAATAGGAGAGGGAGAGAGATAGGAGGAGAGATGGGAGAGAGAGAGGAGACAGAGGAGAGGGCGAGAGAGGAGAGATAGGAGGAGAGGGAGAGAGAGAAGAGGGGAGGGAGATATATTAGAGTAGATGGAGAGAGAGGAGAGGGAGAGAGATATGATGAGAGAGGGGAGAGCTATGATGAGAGAGGGGAGAGAGAGAAAGAGAGAGAAAGAGTGAGGGGAGAGAGAGGGAGAGAGAGAGAGAGAGAGAGAGAGAGAGAGAGAGAGAGAGAGAGAGAGAGAGAGGAGAGAGGAGAGAGGAGAGAGATAGGAGGAGAAGGAGAGAGAGGAGACAGAGAGAGAGAGGAGAAGGAGAGATTTTAGAGGAGATGGAGAGGAGAGGGAGAGAGATATGATGTGAGCGGGGAGATGTAGAGAGAGGGTAGGGGGAGAGAGATGAGAAGGAGAGAGATACGATGAGAGAGGGGAGAGAGAAAGAGAGATGGAGAGAGATAGTAGGAGAAGGAAAGAGGAGACAGGGAGAGAGAGGAGGAGAGAGAGGAGAGGGAGAGATATTAGAGGAGATGGAGAGGGAGAGAGATATGATGTGAGTGGGGAGAGATATGAGGAGAGGTAGAGAGAGCGGAGGGGGAGAGAGAGGATAGGGAGAGAAGAATAGGAGAGGGAGAGAGATCTCTCCTTCTCTCTTTCGGGAAAGAGATGGGAGGAGAGAGAGTAGAGGGAGAGCCCCAGGGGAGAGATGATGAAGGAGAGCACCTGGAGGCTGGGAGATAGGAGGAGAGATGGGGAGAGAGATGAGACAGGAGAGGGTGAGAGAGGAGAGATAGGAGGAGAGGGAGAGAGAGAAGAGGAGAGGGTGATATATTAGAGTAGATGGAGAGAGAGGAGAAGGAGAGAGATATGATTAGAGAGGGGAGAGAGAGAGAGAGAGGAGAGAGATAGTAGGAGAAGGAGAGAGGAGACAGGGAGAGAGAGGAGGAGAGAGAGGAGAGGGAGAGATATTAGAGGAGATGGAGAGGGAGAGAGATGTGAGTGGGGAGAGATATGAGGAGAGGTAGAGAGAGGGGAGGGGGAGAGAAATGAGAGGAGAGAGAGGAGATGGAGAGAGAGGATAGGGAGGGAAGAATAGGAGAGGGAGAGAGATGGGAGGAGAGAGAGGAGCGGGAAAGAGATTGGAGGAGAGAGAGGAGAGGGAGAGATATAGGAGAGAGAGATAAGAGAGAGAAATGGGAGGAGAGAGGAGGAAGGGAAGAGCGAGAAGAAGGGAGAGGAGCGGCAGAGAGATAGGAGAGAGAGAAAGGGGAGAGAAGAAGAGGAGAGCGATAGGAGAGGGAGAGAGATAGGAGGAGAGAGGGGAGAGAGAGGAGACAGAGTAGAAGGCGAGAGAGGAGAGATAGGAGGAGAGGGAGAGAAAGAAGAGGGGAGGGAGATATATTAGAGTAGATGGAGAGAGAGGAGAGGGAGAGAGATATGATGAGAGGGGAGAGAGATATGATGAGAGAGGGGAGAGAGATATGATGAGAGAGAGAGTGCGAGAGAGAGAGGAGAGAGATAGGAGGAGAAGGAGAGAGAGGAGACAGAGAGAGAGAGGAGGAGAGAGATAGGAGAGGGAGAGAGATATGATGTGAGCAGGGAGAGATAGGAGGAGAGGTAGAGAGAGGGGAGGGGGAGAGAGATGAGAGGACAGAGAGGAGATGGAGAGAGTGGATAGGGAGAGAAGAATAGGAGAGGGAGAGTGATAGAAAAGAGAGGAGAGGGAGAGATATAGGAGAGAGAGATGGGAGGAGAGAGGAGGAAGGGAAGAGCGAGAAGAAGGGAGAGGAGCGGCAGAGAGATAGGAGAGAGAGAAAGGGGAGAGAAGAAGAGGAGAGCGATAGGAGAGGGAGAGAGATAGGAGGAGAGAGGGGAGAGAGAGGAGACAGAGTAGAGGGCGAGAGAGGAGAGATAGGAGGAGAGGGAGAGAAAGAAGATGGGAGGGAGATATATTAGAGTAGATGGAGAGAGAGGAGAGGGAGAGAAGAATAGGAGAGGGAGAGAGATGGGAGGAGAGAGAGGAGCGGGAAAGAGATGGGAGGAGAGAAGAGAGGGAGAGAGATAGGGGGAGAGATGAGAAGGAGAGCAATAAGAGAGGGAGAGAGATAGGAGGAGAGACAGGAGAGAGAGAGGAGACAGAGGAGAGGGCGAGAGAGAAGAGGGGAGGGATATATATTAGAGTAGATGGAGAGAGAGGAGAAGGAGAGAGATATTATGAGAGAGAGAGAGAGGAGAGAGATAGGAGAAGGAGAGAGAGGAGACAGGGAGAGAGAGGAGGAGAGAGAGAGGAGGAGAGAGAGGAGAGGGAAAGATTTTAGAGGAGATGGAGAGGAGAGGGAGAGATATGATGTGAGTGGGGAGCGATATGAGGAGATGTAGAGAGAGGGGAGGGGAGAGAGATAAGAGGAGAGAGGAGATGGAGAGAGAAGATAGGGAGAGAAGAATAGGAGAGGGAGAGAGATGGGAGGAGAGAGAGGAGCGGGAAAGAGATTGGAGGAGAGAGAGGAGACGGAGAGTGATAGGAGAGAGAGGAGGGAGAGTGATAGGAGAGAGAGGAGAGGGAGAGATATGGGAGAGAGAGGAGAGGGAGAGATATGGGAGAGAGAGATAAGAGAGAGAGCTGGGAGGAGGAAGGGAGAGATAGGAGAGAGAGAAAGGGGAGAGCAGAAGAGGAAATAGGGAAAGAGTTAGAAGGAGAGAGGAGGAGAGAGAAGTTAGGGAGAGCGATGAGAGGTACAGAGATGTGAGGAGAGAGAGTAGAGGGAGAGAGAGAGAAAGGAGGAGCGAGAGAGAGGAGAGGGAGAGATTTTAGAGGAGATGGAGAGAGATGGGAGGAGAGAGAGGAGCGGGAAAGAGATGAGAGGAGAGAGAGTAGAGGGAGAGATATGGGAGAGAGAGGAGAGGGAGAGATATGGGAGAGAGAGTAGAGGGAGAGAGATAGGAGAGAGAGTAGAGGGAGAGAGATAGGAGAGAGAGTAGAGGGAGAGAGATAGGAGAGAGAGTAGAGGGAGAGAGATAGGAGAGAGAGTAGAGGGAGAGAGAGGAGAGAGAGTAGAGGGAGAGAGATAGGGAGAGAGAGTAGAGGGAGAGAGATAGAGAGAGAGTAGAGGGAGAGAGATAGGGAGAGAGAGAGGGGAGAGATAGGAGAGAGAGTAGAGGGAGAGAGATAGGGGAGAGAGTAGAGGGAGAGAGATAGGAGAGAGAGTAGAGGGAGAGAGATAGGAGAGAGAGGAGAGGGAGAGAGAGAAGAGGGGAGGGATATATATTAGAGTAGATGGAGAGAGAGGAGAAGGAGAGAGATATTATGAGAGAGAGAGAGAGAGGAGAGAGATAGGAGAAGGAGAGAGAGGAGACAGGGAGAGAGAGGAGGAGAGAGAGAGGAGGAGAGAGAGGAGAGGGAAAGATTTTAGAGGAGATGGAGAGGAGAGGGAGAGAGATATGATGTGAGTGGGGAGCGATATGAGGAGATGTAGAGAGAGGGGAGGGGAGAGAGATAAGAGGAGAGAGAGGAGATGGAGAGAGAAGATAGGGAGAGAAGAATAGGAGAGGGAGAGAGATGGGAGGAGAGAGAGGAGCGGGAAAGAGATTGGAGGAGAGAGAGGAGACGGAGAGTGATAGGAGAGAGAGGAGGGAGAGTGATAGGAGAGAGAGGAGAGGGAGAGATATGGGAGAGAGAGAGAGGGAGAGATATGGGAGAGAGAGATAAGAGAGAGAGCTGGGAGGAGGAAGGGAGAGATAGGAGAGAGAGAAAGGGGAGAGCAGAAGAGGAAATAGGGAAAGAGTTAGAAGGAGAGAGGAGGAGAGAGAAGTTAGGGAGAGCGATGAGAGGTACAGAGATGTGAGGAGAGAGAGTAGAGGGAGAGAGAGAGAAAGGAGGAGCGAGAGAGAGGAGAGGGAGAGATTTTAGAGGAGATGGAGAGAGATGGGAGGAGAGAGAGGAGCGGGAAAGAGATGGGAGGAGAGAGAGGAGCGGGAAAGAGATGAGAGGAGAGAGAGTAGAGGGAGAGAGAGTAGAGGGAGAGAGATAGGAGAGAGAGTAGAGGGAGAGAGATAGGAGAGAGAGTAGAGGGAGAGAGATAGGAGAGAGAGTAGAGGGAGAGAGATAGGAGAGAGAGTAGAGGGAGAGAGATAGGAGAGAGAGTAGAGGGAGAGAGATAGGGGGAGAGAGTAGAGGGA
Source organism: Oncorhynchus gorbuscha (assembly GCF_021184085.1). Classification (NCBI taxonomy): domain Eukaryota; kingdom Metazoa; phylum Chordata; class Actinopteri; order Salmoniformes; family Salmonidae; genus Oncorhynchus; species Oncorhynchus gorbuscha. The sequence goes on from NC_060173.1 coordinate 100,197,395, forward strand.
GAGAGATAGGAGAGAGAGAGAGGGAGAGAGATAGGAGAGAGAGTAGAGGGAGAGAGGGGAGAGAGAGTAGAGCGAGAGAGATAGGGGAGAGAGTAGAGGGAGAGAGATATGAGAGAGAGTAGAGGGAGAGAGATAGGGGGAGAGAGTAGAGGGAGAGAGATAGGAGAGAGAGTAGAGGGAGAGAGATAGGGGGAGAGAGTAGAGGGAGAGAGATAGGAGAGAGAGTAGAGGGAGAGAGATAGGAGAGAGAGTAGAGGGAGAGAGATAGGAGAGAGAGAGAGGGAGAGAGATAGGAGAGAGAGGAGATGGAGAGAGATGGGAGGGAGAGAGAGGAGCGGGAAAGAGATGAGAGGAGAGAGAGAGAGGGAGAGAGATAGGAGAGAGAGTAGAGGGAGAGAGATAGGAGAGAGAGGAGAGGGAGAGAGATAGGAGAGAGAGTAGAGGGAGAGAGATAGGGGGAGAGAGTAGAGGGAGAGAGATGGGGGAGAGAGTAGAGGGAGAGAGTAGAGGGAGAGAGATAGGAGAGAGAGTAGAGGGAGAGAGATAGGAGAGAGAGTAGAGGGAGAGAGAGAGAGAAAGGAGGAGCGAGAGAGAGGAGAGGGAGAGATTTTAGAGGAGATGGAGAGAGATGGGAGGAGAGAGAGGAGCGGGAAAGAGATGAGAGGAGAGAGAGTAGAGGGAGAGAGATAGGAGAGAGAGTAGAGGGAGAGAGATAGGAGAGAGAGTAGAGGGAGAGAGATAGGAGAGAGAGAGGGAGAGAGATAGGAGAGAGAGTAGAGGGAGAGAGATAGGAGAGAGAGAGAGGGAGAGAGATAGGAGAGAGAGAGAGGGAGAGAGATAGGAGAGAGAGTAGAGGGAGAGAGATAGGAGAGAGAGTAGAGGGAGAGAGATAGGAGAGAGAGTAGAGGGAGAGAGATAGGAGAGAGAGTAGAGGGAGAGAGATAGGAGAGAGAGGAGAGAGAGAGAGATAGGAGAGAGAGTAGGGAGAGAGATAGGAGAGAGAGGAGAGGGAGAGAGATAGGAGAGAGAGTAGAGGGAGAGAGATAGGAGAGAGAGTAGAGGGAGAGAGATAGGAGAGAGAGGAGAGGGAGAGAGATAGAGAGAGAGGAGAGGGAGAGAGATAGGAGAGAGAGAGTAGAGGGAGAGAGATAGGAGAGAGAGTAGAGGGAGAGAGATAGGAGAGAGAGTAGAGGGAGAGAGATAGGAGAGAGAGGAGAGGGAGAGAGATAGGAGAGAGAGTAGAGGGAGAGAGATAGGAGAGAGAGGAGAGGGAGAGAGATAGGAGAGAGAGTAGAGGGAGAGAGATAGGAGAGAGAGGAGAGGGAGAGAGATAGGAGAGAGAGGAGAGGGGAGAGATGGGAGGAGAGAGAGTAGAGGGAGAGAGATAGGAGAGAGAGGAGAGGGAGAGAGATAGGAGAGAGAGGAGAGGGAGAGAGATAGGGAGAGAGAGGAGAGGGAGAGAGATGGGAGGAGAGAGAGTAGAGGGAGAGAGATGGAGAGAGGAGAGGGAGAGAGATGGGAGGAGAGAGAGGAGCGGGAAAGAGATGAGAGGAGAGAGAGTAGAGGGAGAGAGATAGGAGAGAGAGAGAGGGAGAGAGATAGGAGAGAGAGTAGAGGGAGAGAGATAGGAGAGAGAGAGGAGAGGGAGAGAGATAGGAGAGAGAGGAGAGGAGAGAGATAGGAGAGAGAGTAGAGGGAGAGAGATAGGCGAGAGAGTAGAGGGAGAGAGATAGGAGAGAGAGTAGAGGGAGAGAGATAGGAGAGAGAGGAGAGGGAGAGAGATAGGAGAGAGAGTAGAGGGAGAGAGATAGGAGAGAGAGGAGAGGGAGAGAGATAGGAGAGAGAGTAGAGGGAGAGAGATAGGAGAGAGAGGAGAGGGAGAGAGATGGGAGGAGAGAGAGTAGAGGGAGAGAGATAGGAGAGAGAGGAGAGGGAGAGAGATAGGAGAGAGAGGAGAGGGAGAGAGATGGGAGGAGAGAGAGGAGCGGGAAAGAGATGAGAGGAGAGAGAGTAGAGGGAGAGAGATAGGAGAGAGAGGAGAGGGAGAGAGATAGGAGAGAGAGTAGAGGGAGAGAGATAGGAGAGAGAGGAGAGGGAGAGAGATAGGAGAGAGAGGAGAGGGAGAGAGATAGGAGAGAGAGTAGAGGGAGAGAGATAGGAGAGAGAGTAGAGGGAGAGAGATAGGAGAGAGAGTAGAGGGAGAGAGATAGGAGAGAGAGGAGAGGGAGAGAGATAGGAGAGAGAGTAGAGGGAGAGAGATAGGAGAGAGAGAGGAGAGGGAGAGAGATAGGAGAGAGAGTAGAGGGAGAGAGATAGGAGAGAGAGGAGAGGGAGAGAGATAGGAGAGAGAGGAGAGGAGAGAGATGGGAGAGAGAGAGTAGAGGGAGAGAGATAGGAGAGAGAGGAGAGGGAGAGAGATAGGAGAGAGAGGAGAGGGAGAGAGATAGGAGAGAGAGGAGAGGGAGAGAGATGGGAGGAGAGAGAGTAGAGGGAGAGAGATAGGAGAGAGAGGAGAGGGAGAGAGATGGGAGGAGAGAGAGGAGCGGGAAAGAGATGAGAGGAGAGAGAGTAGAGGGAGAGAGATAGGAGAGAGAGTAGAGGGAGAGAGATAGGAGAGAGAGTAGAGGGAGAGAGATAGGAGAGAGAGGAGAGGGAGAGAGATAGGAGAGAGAGGAGAGGGAGAGAGATAGAGAGAGAGTAGAGGGAGAGAGATAGGAGAGAGAGTAGAGGGAGAGAGATAGGAGAGAGAGTAGAGGGAGAGAGATAGGAGAGAGAGGAGAGGGAGAGAGATAGGAGAGAGAGTAGAGGGAGAGAGATAGGAGAGAGAGGAGAGGGAGAGAGATAGGAGAGAGAGTAGAGGGAGAGAGATAGGAGAGAGAGGAGAGGGAGAGAGATGGGAGGAGAGAGAGTAGAGGGAGAGAGATAGGAGAGAGAGGAGAGGGAGAGAGATAGGAGAGAGAGGAGAGGGAGAGAGATGGGAGGAGAGAGAGGAGCGGGAAAGAGATGAGAGGAGAGAGAGTAGAGGGAGAGAGATAGGAGAGAGAGGAGAGGGAGAGAGATAGGAGAGAGAGGAGAGGGAGAGAGATGGGAGGAGAGAGAGGAGGATCGATACTGCCAGACGAACGGACATAGATTAATAAAAATGCAAAACAAGGGTAAATGCCTTCCCTTTTGTTAAGTTGTTGAGGATTGATCTCATCTCATGACTTTGTCCTAGTTTGAGAGCTGTGATATGAGTGACGGTCATGAGAGGGCATGTATCCTAACCACTGTCTGTCCACACTGTGACAGAATGAGGCTGCCACCCACCCCCTGACATCCTGATACAGGCCTTCAACTAACCAATCAATGGGAAAGAAACTCAGGCCACAAGATGTGGATGGGAATATGGGACGCTTTCAGTTCCTCACATATTGGTAAGAGGAATATATGACAGTAAGGACATACATGCTGTACTGTGAGATTGGATAGATTCGTGCTAATGAGTGTGGCAAATATTATTGTGACGTAGAAGTCCGTCACTGGCCGCGGGCAGCATTTGGATCTTTAATGCACACACATATTCATCACTCCTCCCTGCGCCATTATAAGATAAGTTAACAATGTGGGTCGACACACAAATTAACTTCTGTCTTGGTGCATGCATTTCACACTTGTCAATGTTCATATTTGAGAGATACAATAATTATTATACTTATCAATGTTGTGGATGAGCGCATTGTTTGTTTGTTCTGTTCCTCTCTCTCCATCTCTGTAGCTTCCGGGTATGCTGGAAAAGGACCCGAGCTAAGGGAATTGGGTTGGCTTTATAGTGCCTGTCCCAAATGGCTCAAATGGCCCCTTCTGATGACCAGGTGGCGAATCGCATCTCTGCATGTCTGGCAGACATATCAGTGTGGATGACGGATCACCACCTCAAGCTGAACCTCGGCAAGACGGAGCTGCTCTTCCTCCCGGGGAAGGACTGCCCGTTCCATGATCTCGCCATCACGGTTGACAACTCCATTGTGTCCTCCTCCCAGAGCGCCAAGAACCTTGGCGTGATCCTGGACAACACCCTGTCGTTCTCAACCAACATCAAGGCGGTGGCCCGTTCCTGTAGGTTCATGCTCTACAACATCCGCAGAGTACGACCCTGCCTCACACAGGAAGCGGCGCAGGTCCTAATCCAGGCACTTGTCATCTCCCGTCTGGATTACTGCAACTCGCTGTTGGCTGGGCTCCCTGCCTGTGCCATTAAACCCCTTCAACTCATCCAGAACGCCGCAGCCCGTCTGGTGTTCAACCTTCCCAAGTTCTCTCACGTCACCCCGCTCCTCCGTTCTCTCCACTGGCTTCCAGTTGAAGCTCGCATCCGCTACAAGACCATGGTGCTTGCCTACGGAGCTGTGAGGGGAACGGCACCTCAGTACCTCCAGGCTCTGATCAGGCCCTACACCCAAACAAGGGCACTGCGTTCATCCATCTCTGGCCTGCTCGCCTCCCTACCACTGAGGAAGTACAGCTCCCGCTCAGCCCAGTCAAAACTGTTCGCTGCCCTGGCCCCCCAATGGTGGAACAAACTCCCTCACGACGCCAGGACAGCGGAGTCAATCACCACCTTCCGGAGACACCTGAAACCCCACCTCTTTAAGGAATACCTAGGATAGGATAAGTAATCCCTCTCACCCCCCCTAAGTTTTAGATGCACTATTGTTAAGTGACTGTCCCACTGGATGTCATAAGGTGAATGCACCAATTTGTAGGTCGCTCTGGATAAGAGCGTCTGCTAAATGACTTAAATGTAAATGTAAATGTAATGCATATGGGCATATTGAAAGATATTGTCAGTAGTGATGTAATGTTGTAAATGTTATGTTGTGATATTGTTTAAAACCGTGTTGAAATGTATATCCTTTAGTATGTTTAGTTCATGGAAAATGTAGTTTTGTATAGTTAATTGATTAATTAACCAGGGTTAATTGTTCTGAGGGGAGGGGCTAGCCCTACAAAAGGAGCCTCTCTTTCAGTCATGGAGAGGGTTTTTGGATTGAGTTGTGAATGGGGCAGCATTGTTTTTAAGCTGTCCCATAAGGTAGCCGTCGATGGCAGTACTGTTGTTTTTTGTTCCGGAATCACTTGTAAATAAACACCTTTGCACAGAAGAACTTTTGCGGCTCCGCCATCTTTTTATTTTGATAGAGGTTAGGTTATCCAGTTTAGCCTTCTGGCCTACTCTACGTGACAATTATGTTACTGTAAAAGCTGACTCCATTCAGATCATTGTATTCTGGTTAACATCTGACCTAGGTACAGCCTGCACAGGGTATAGCTGGCACTAAGCACTAGGCTGTGCTGTGTGTCTGCCCGCACCACCCCACTCTCTCCTCTCCTCAGCGATGTTAATGCGATATAAGTGGAGGGCTGATTAAAAGGACATTTCCTCCTTGGAAGCCAGGAGATATTTTTCTTCATCTTCTTTTTGTGCTTCCCTTCTTCTTCCCCCTCTGAGGGTCTGAAACCTTCAGTCAGGAACATAGGGTGTGTGTGTGTGTGTGTGTCCGGGGCAGGATAGCGAGCGGAGCTAGCGGAGGGAGCTCATGCTGCGTTGGTTAATTAAATTAAAGCTCCTTTAATGAAACGGGAAGTGAACTTAAAGCTTTAATCCGGACTCCGTACGACGCTATGAAAGGAACATGGAAGAAAATAAGAGGCACGGCAGTATGAAAACACACAATCCCCGCAGACATGAATTTCTGTGTGTTACGTTTTCTCTTCTTCAATCACTTGCTGCCCCTTAGCTACATGTAACCCATGTGAAAAGGAAAAGACAGGATTGTAAAGGTCTAGTTGAACAGTATAAAAACTCATGATAATGATATCACAAACTGTTCATCTTTAGTTAGTTCATGCCCCTAGTTCTTTGTAGCGCTTCTGTTCTATTCCTGCTACGACCAGCATGCACCTGTCTAATACACCTGCCACAAGACATGAAATGTGTGCATGTATTCTTTTACTTTACCTCCTAACCATAGCCACCTGTTAACATTATGGCCGTTGACCCAGGACGTTTGCTATCCTGTTTTGCTGTGAATCCCTTTACAGAAGAGAGAACAGCTCTTTGTCCAAAAAATACAATCCCCCCCCCAATGTCCCTATCAGTGTGCAGTGGAAAATGAAATGCTGCTGTGTTGGCACAGGCCAAAGGTCAAAGGCCAAAGGACGAAGAGAGGAAAGGAGAGAAGAAAAAAGGATTGCCATGTATTTCCATTAGTAAACTAGGCTTTCAAAGAAACAACAGAGGGAAAGAAAGAACGAGCGCCGGACATCAACCTGACACAACACTTTAGATTTGCACAGATGTGATTTCTCTCGCTAGTCAATCTAGATCCAGATAGCAAGCCTTGACACCTGCAAGGAACATAATAATATTCCTCAATTCAACCAGAGAAAAGTCAACGTGTAGAGTCCAGCTGATTGGCAGGAATATGCTACAGTCATATGTGATTCAACCCTACAGTTTCAGTTATCAGAGGGCAAGACATTTTGGGATACATGTATCTCTCTTGGTCCAGGAAGGCAGAGTTGAGAAGAGAGAAAGAGAGCAAACGAGTGCACGAGTAGGATATGCGTCTTTGTCTTTGTCCACGGGTCCAGAGCGGAGAGAGGAGGGAGGAAAGAGAGAGAAAGAGAGAGAGGGGAGGAAAAGGAGAGAAAGAGAGGGGGAGGAGAGAGAAAGAAAGAGAGAGAGAAGAGAGGAAAGAGAAAGGGAGAGTGAGGGGGAAGGAGAGTGAGGGAAAGAGAGAGAGGGAGCGCACTCCTCTCATCATTATTATGTAAACGAGTGCATGACTATTCCTCGGGGTCCCCAGAGAGTTAATTACCAGTGACTTCCCACACTAATTGGCTGAAACTAAGAATATGCTATTTCTTATCCTTATATATGTATCATCAGTAGCTAGGTTTCCATGCAATTGGCGACAGTTTTATGTGAATATTCAAAAATCTGCATAAAAACAATATGCACATGTTCTCTCCAGAGATGTGTTTCCATCTAATTGACTTGTTGTGGATAAAAGGCTGAGCGTGATGACGTACTGCACAGAGAAACACCTTTTGCGGTTATATTCCCATGTACCGAATAAAAAATGTACATCACATTTTCAACTGTACTGATGGTTTTCTCACAAAACATTTTGCAATATATAGCGTGTTCCCACTCTGGTATTGGCATGTGCGCTCTAGCCAACAGAGACAGTGCGGGTATAGAGACAGTCCCCTGGTATAGAGACAGTCCCGTGGTATAGAGACAGTGCGGGTATAGAGACAGTCCCCTGGTATAGAGACAGTCCCCTGGTATAGAGACAGTGCGGGTATAGAGACAGTCCCCTGGTATAGAGACAGTCCCCTGGTATAGAGACAGTCCCCTGGTATAGAGACAGTGCGGGTATAGAGACAGTGCGGGTATAGAGACAGTGCGGGTATAGAGACCGTGCGGGTATAGAGACAGTGCGGGTATATAGACAGTTCCCTGGTATAGAGACAGTCCCCTGGTATAGAGACAGTCCCCTGGTATAGAGACAGTGCGGGTATAGAGACAGTGCGGGTATAGAGACCGTGCGGGTATAGAGACGGTCCCCTGGTATAGAGACAGTGCGGGTATCGAGACAGTGCGGGTATAGAGACAGTGCGGGTAGAGAGACAGTGTGGGTATCGAGACAGTGCGGGTATAGAGACAGTCCCCTGGTATAGAGACAGTCCCCTGGTATAGAGACAGTGCAGGAATAGAGACAGTGCGGGTATAGAGACAGTGCGGGTATCGAGACAGTGTGGGTATCGAGACAGTCCCCTGGTATAGAGACAGTCCCCTGGTATAGAGACAGTGCAGGAATAGAGACAGTGCGGGTATAGAGACAGTGCGGGTATAGAGACAGTGCGGATATAGAGACAGTCCCCTGGTATAGAGACAGTCCCCAGTTATAGAGACAGTACGGTATAGAGACAGTCCCTGGTATAGAGACAGCCTGCTGGTATAGAGACAGTGCGGGTATAGAGACAGTGCGGGTATAGAGACAGTCCGCTGGTATAGAGACAGTGCGGGTATAGAGACAGTGCAGGTATAGAGACAGTGCGGGTATAGAGACAGTCCCCTGGTATAGAGACAGTCCCCTGGTATAGAGACAGTGCGGGTATAGAGACAGTGCGGGTAGAGAGACAGTGCGGGTATAGAGACAGTGCGGGTTTAGAGACAGTGAGGGTATAGAGACAGTGCGGGTATAGAGACAGTCCCCTGGTATAGAGACAGTCCCCTGGTATAGAGACATTTACATTTACATTTAAGTCATGAGACAGTGCGGGTATAGAGACAGTGCGGGTATAGAGACAGTGTGGGTATAGAAACAGTGCGGGTATAGAGACAGTGCGGGTATAGAGACAGTCCCCTGGTATAGAGACAGTCCCCTGGTATAGAGACAGTGCGGGTATAGAGACAGTCCCCTGGTATAGAGACAGTCCCCTGGTATAGAGACAGTGCGGGTATAGAGACAGTGCGGGTATAGCCTCCATCACTGGTCGATCTCCAAACATTTCTGTAAAAAACGACAATGCTGTTGGTGCACTTGATTCAGCAGCCTAAGCCCGGGAAGGCAAAGTATTCCCATTTAGAACGAGGAAGGTAGAACTCCGCATACCCGCCCTGCCCAGAGAGAAAATCAAGTGTGCCTATAGACCTACCGCTGGCCAATCAGTTGGCTCAGATAACTCTGTCTGCACAGTTTTCCCAAGCTTTGAATGCACAGCAAAGTTGATACTGTAAGATTTCACAACTTTTAAAACCATGACTAGAGAGACTCAATGAATAGAGCAAAGAGCTGCTGTTTTCTAACCACTAGGCTACCCTGGGGTGGCTGTGTAGCCTAGTGGTTAGAGTGTTGGTTCAAACCCCCGAGATCAAACCCACGAGCTGACAAGGTACAAATCTGTCATTCTGCCCCTGAACAGGCAGTTAACCCACTGTTCCTAGGCCGTCATTGAAAGTAAGAATGTGTTCTTAACTGACTTGCCTAGTTAAATAAAGGTAAAAAATGTAATTACATTTTTTTTAAGTGAACGTAAGTTCATGTTGAAGTTGTTATTCAACACTGTTTGTATAAGTAAGTTCATGTTGAAGTTGTTATTCAACACTGTTTTTATAAGTAAGTTCATGTTGAAGTTGTTATTCAACACTGTTTTTATGAGTAAGTTCATGTTGAAGTTGTTATTCAACACTGTTTTATGAGTAAGTTCATGTTGAAGTTGTTATTCAACACTGTTTGTATGAGTAAGTTCATGTTGAAGTTGTTATTCAACACTGTTTTATGAGTAAGTTCATGTTGAAGTTGTTATTCAACACTGTTTTATGAGTAAGTTCATGTTGAAGTTGTTATTCAACACTGTTTGTATGAGTAAGTTCATGTTGAAGTTGTTATTCAACACTGTTTGTATGAGTAAGTTCATGTTGAAGTTATTATTCAACACTGTTTTATGAGTAAGTTCATGTTGAAGTTGTTATTCAACACTGTTTTATGAGTAAGTTCATGTTGAAGTTGTTATTCAACACTGTTTGTATAAGTAAGTTCATGTTGAAGTTATTATTCAACACTGTTTTATGAGTAAGTTCATGTTGAAGTTGTTATTCAACACTGTTTGTATAAGTAAGTTCATGTTGAAGTTGTTATTCAACACTGTTTGTATGAGTAAGTTCATGTTGAAGTTGTTATTCAACACTGTTTTATGAGTAAGTTCTGTTTTTATAAGTAAGTTCATGCTGAAGTTGTTATTCAACATGTTGAAGTTATTATTCAACACTGTTTTATGAGTAAGTTCATGTTGAAGTTGTTATTCAACACTGTTTTATGAGTAAGTTCATGTTGAAGTTGTTATTCAACACTGTTTTATGAGTAAGTTCATGTTGAAGTTGTTATTCAACACTGTTTTATGAGTAAGTTCATGTTGAAGTTGTTATTCAACACTGTTTGTATAAGTAAGTTCATGTTGAAGTTGTTATTATATATATATAAAAATGTGCTCCCTACTTCCACTGCAACCAGCACTGCAGCTGCAATGAATGAGTAGCAAAGTGTTTTAATAACATTGTGTTGTTATTATTAGCGGCTTGTGTCTTTTTTAATATCGAGGAATATCTCACTTTCTCTGTTCTTAGGAGGAACAACATGAATTGGTGTATGAAGGCAGAAATAACGCAATGCGACTTGAGTTTCACCATCAGCTGGAAGACTGTCCCCTTTTCTCAGCGGAGGGAGGGAGAGTGAAGGTGACGGTGGGTCCAGTGAGAGGCAGCCTCAACGCTGCTCTCTCCCCTCAGACTGACCATCAGATGCAGGCCATCAGTCCAATAAAATAAAACAATTATTATGCTCACTCAGCTGTGACTCACAAGTAATACAACAGATTATTTATTACGAGTGTGATCATATACCTACCATTTTGAAATGCAATTTCAAAATAGTCTCAGAAGAACAACATTGGCAGGTAAATTCCAGCATAGCCGATATGTAATAATAATGTATTTGGCCTATAGTTTACGGTACAAACTTCATTGCTACAGTACTGTTTTTAATTGGTTAATGTTGCATAGGCTTATGTTTTTTAAGTGATGTTTAAAAAAAATCTGAGTGGTAAATCTCAGCTTGCTTTAGGACTCAGAAAGTGATCTTCATTTAGAAAAGGCTGGTGACCACAGGCCTACACGATGAGATTATTATGGACAGAAGAGTAAGATTATAGTTTATTTTTTCAAACAGCAGCCAAGCATCGATGATCATGTCACCAGAATAAGAAAGGAGCATCAAGTTCATCACCTTGCACTTTCACCACTCTGTGAAGTTCATCGTAACGTTTTTAATCTGTAGCCTAATAAACTATATGCTTTCCCAAGTCGTAGTGGGAGGACCACACAACATATCATCGTGTGACTCCAAGTTTACTTCAAAATGATGGTTTTATATCAATATTTGCCCATAAAAGCATTTCCACCACATTTTTCACGTAATATATTTTACAGACACAAAAAGATGCCACCTATTCTAGTGTATTTTGTTTTGTCGACATTTGGAAAGATTACCGACAAATGTTCTGTTTCCATCAGGCCGGTCATGACATTTTTATCCAACATGTACTTTATGTGCATTAAAAAGGTTGGACGTAAAACTAGTTTGTGTCTCTCTCACTGTCTTGGCTCTCTCTCTCTCTGTGTTTCTCTGTACCTCTGTCTGTTTCTGTCTCTCTGTCTGAGTCACTCTGTCAGTCTCTGTGTGTGTCTATGTGTGTCTCTCTCAATCTTTGTCCCTTCCTTCCTTCCTTCCTTCCTTCCTTCCTTCCTTCCTTCCTTCCTTCCTTCCTTCCTTCCTTCCTTCCTTCCTTCCTTCCTTCCTTTCTTTCTTTCTTTCTTTCTTTCTTTCTTTCTTCCTTCCTTCCTTCTCTCTGTGTCATTCTCTCTCTGTGTGTATGTGTCATGGTCTCTCTGACTGTGCGTATGTGTGTCTATCTATATATCTATCTCCAATTCCTTTCTTCCTGTAAGCTGAATTTTTGCCTTGAATGGTTAATTTAAGCATCTGCTCCAGCTGGCAAAGGAGAGTCAGATTTTTACCAATTGCTAATTTCAGCTATTTGGCCGAACTAATCACTACTGGACGAGGAAGAGAAAAAAATGTCAGGGTTATCCAACAAGTCTTGGGATGAAAAATAGAGGAGAGCTTGGTATTTAACAGAATGGAATGGAAAAAGAGGGGACTGACAGTTTGGGATTTAAAATGCTGAGTGCTTGGAGTGGTGAGGGGCAAGACATTAGCCTAACATATTGAGGGGAAAATGTGGTAGCAGAAGGAGTAAAAACAGACTAGATCATGTCTGTTCCTGGGTACAAAAAGCCAGTCAGTCACACCGGGTCTGCATGTAGGAGTCTGACAGTGACATCATGATACTATTAGTCCATGTATTTTTAGAGAGGACAAAGCATGGAGAACTGATACAAAGGTAGACAGACAGTGAATTCTGAAAGTGTTCAAACCCCTTGACTTTTTCCACATTTTGTTACGTTACATCCTTATTCTAAGTGGATATAAATACTTTAGGAAAAGTAGCTACATTGGCGGGTTGCAGAAGAGTATTTGGAAGCTTAGGTTTAGCAAAATGTTTTTAAAGATATGTGAAGAAAAAATAAAATATCTAAAACGAAAAAGAGACGATATTTACAGAGAGACGATACGACAGGACGAGTTACTGCTACGCCATCTTGGTCATTCACTTGTGAGTCATCGTCTGCCTTAATGGGGAGCGTTGCTGCACAGCTATTTTCAGGTCTCTCCAGTGGTGTTCGATCGGGTTCAAGTCCAAGCTCTAGCTGGGCCACTCTAGGACATTCAGAGACGTGTCCCCAAGCCACTCCCGCGTTGTCTTGGTTGGGTGCTGTGTGCTCTGTGCTCAGGGTCGTTGTCTATTTGGAATGTGGACTTTCGCTCCAGTCTGAGGTTCTGAGCGCTCTCAAAGAAGTTTTCATCAAGGATCTCTCTGTACTTTGCTCCGTTCATCTTTCCCTTGATCCTGACTAGACTCCCAGTCCCTGCCACTGAAAAACATCCCCACAGATGTGCCTTTCCAAATCATGTCCAATCAAGTTGTAGAAACATCTCAAGGATGATCAATGGAAACAAGATGCACCTGAGCTCAATTTCGAGTCTCATAGCAAAGGGTCTGAATACTTCAATAAATATGTTTTCTGGTTTTTATCTTAAATAAATGTGCAAAAATGTCTAAAAACCTGTTTTCACTTTCTCATTATTGTGAAATTGTGTGTAAATTGATGAGGGGAAAAAATAATTCAAACCTTTTTAGAATAAGACTGTTAAGTAACAAAATGTGGAAAAATAATACTTTCTGAATGCACTGTCTATATATATATATATATATATATATATATTTAGAGAGAGAGAGAGAGAGAGAGAGAGAGAGAGAGAGAGAGAGAGAGAGAGAGAGAGAGAGAGAGAGAGAGAGAGAGAGAAGAGAGAGAGACAAGAGAGAGAGACAAGAGAGAGAGACAGAGAGAGACAGAGAGAGAGAGAGACAGAGAGACAGAGAGAGAGAGAGAGAGAGAGAGAGAGAGAGAGAGAGAGAGAGAGAGAGAGAAAGAGAGAGAGAGAGTGAGAGAAAGAGAAAGAGAAAGAGAGAGAGAGAGTGAGAGAAAGAGAAAGAGAAAGAGAGAGAGAGAGAGAGAGAGAGAGAAAGAGAGAGAGAGAGAGAGAGAGAGAGAGAGAGAGAGAGACAGAGAGAGAGAGAGAGAGAGAGAGAGAGAGAGAGGTAGAGAGAGAGGGCATGCTATGTACTCCGAGTAGCCGTTATCATGTTAATTAAGATGCAGCTAAGGCAGTGTACCATGACGACGGGAGATGACAAGCCTGTGAAGAGACAGTGTGGGCTGCCGAGAGACCGGCACTGAGTGTTTAAATAAAATAGTGGACTGACATTGGATTCAAAATATCATGGCATTCAACGTCATTGTGTAAGTCATCATTGTAAATAAGAATTTGTTCCTAATTGACTTAGTTAAATAAAGGTTAAATTCATATTCCCAATAAATAAATAAATATAAACTGCAAGCGATGCCGAGTAAAAAACTTCCAAAGTCTGACAGATTTGACTTGTCATTCTTGTCACGCATTACGCATTGTACTCAATAATTACAGAATAACAACTGACAGTAGAAAAGAGACATCCAAGACAAAAGCGTACTCCTTCTTCCTCTTTTAAGGCATCGGTTGATCAAGTTGTATGGCGTTAGAAAACAAAAGAGATTGGGCCTGCCTATTTTTAAAGCTTTTTCTAGGTTTCCATTTTCATGGTGGCTCCATGCCACCAGCTAGCTAGCTCTATCTGCAGACACCGCAGCTGTCCCGTTAAAGATAACAGGCATATTTAACACTTCCGGCCAGAAAGAGTATTTATTTACAGTAATGAGCTGATACTAAAGCAGAATGAAACACCACAGGTATGGATGGACAGAGAGAACAGAGAAAATGACAGAATGGAAAATAATGATAAAGGTAGAATCAAGAGAAGAAAAGAGACAGAGAGAAGAAAAGACATTGAACAACATGAAAGAGAAAAGCTTTTTTATCTCCTGAGTTGACATTTAAAAATGACAAAATGTTGGATTAGCTTCATCACCTTCTGTCCTGCTGAAACAACTGTCCAATGTGTCCTGTGGTCTGTCCAGATGAGGACATCATATTACCTGGAGCCTGGGGTTGGATAGGGCCAGCTAAATGCTAGAGTTGTTAGAAAGATGATAAAAAGGGACGACAACATAAGTTCATAAGATCTGATTGGGAGCAGGAAATGGCTGCTGTAGGAAGCAGCAACAGTCTCCCACACAGCACTTGGGCTGCTCTCCTCTCTCCTACTCTCTCCTCTTCTACTCTCTCCTCTCCTACTCTCTCCTCCTCTACTCTCTCCTCTCCTACTCTCTCCTCCTCTCCCATCTCATCTCTCCTGTCCAGATGATTAGAGCATGCTGCATGCCCCCTCTACTCCTCTCCTCTGCTCTTCTCTTTGTCTCAGCTGAGATCTGTCCATCAGCTCAGCCCCTCCAGGTCAGTGGAGGACAGGCCTCAGATTGGCACTACTGATAATCACACTAATAGGTGTTGGGGGAGAAGGAGAGGGGGGAAACAGCTGTTTCCTCCAGGACCCAAACACCCGTCACGCCAGGCTGCGCCAACCCAATCCACCTTTACTGTTTAGGGAAGAGTAATGAGCAAGAGAGGAGGGAGGAGATGAGGGAGGAGACGAGGGAGGAGAGGAGGGAGAGGGGAAAATCTCAGCTCTTTTGGTACGAGGTGAGGATACAGTGGGGAAGCATGTAAACAGAGAGAACTGGACTGAAGTTGAGACAAGCCTGCCACCTCAGTTCAAGCAGCATGCAAACAGAGAGAACTGGACTGAAGTTGAGACAAGCCTGACACCTCAGTTCAAACAGTATGTAAACAGAGAGAACTGGACTGAAGTTGAGACAAGCCTGCCACCTCAGTTCAAGCAGCATGTAAACATCAAGGTCGCATATTGCATATCTTAATTTCCTCCCTGGAGAAGCATAAATTGCCTATTGTACCACAATGCTGAACCAACGTCATTGGCCAGGTGCAAATAGGTGGTCTTTCCAATCCCCTGATCTTCTGTTCAGTACCTCCTGCAATACTGTAAGCTAACAAGAGTCAACAACACTACACACAAGAAGGCGGGCATCCCAAACTGCATCCTCTTCCCAATGGATCCTGGTCAAAAGTAGTACACTATATTGGGAACAGGGTGGCATCTGAAGACAGAGTAGTGAGGTAGTCATAATAGGCTCTTTCATCCTACTCCTCATCACCTTAGCTATCTAGCTTTGCAGTATACACATACACGTGTGTGTGTGTGTGTGTGTGTGTGTGTGTGTGTGTGTGTGTGTGTGTGTGTGTGTGTGTGTGTGTGTGTGTGTGTGTGTGTGTGTGTGTGTGTGTGTGTGTGTGTGTGTGTGTGTGTGTGTGTGTGTGTGTGTGTGTGTGTGTGTGTGGGTGTGTGTGTTTTTACTCTGAGTAGCTGGGCGCTCCTGATTAGCAATCTGGCTGATCTTCATAATGAGGTGCTATATCCTCTCCACTGTTCACTCCTCTACTGCAGCCTGCCATGTACAGCACACATACACACAGAGGGCCGTGTATTGGGATGTAAATGAGGTCGTGTGTTACAACACACCACTCTTAATTGTCCTCTTTGATCTCAGGCTAATTCCACTAATTAGTGGCCCAACTTTCAAAGTTGAACATTTTGCTTCTGCCTCAGTGCGGTATATTTGTGTGTGTGTGTGTGTGTGTGTGTGTGTGTGTGTGTGTGTGTGTGTGTGTGTGTGTGTGTGTGTGTGTGTGTGTGTGTGTGTGTGTGTGTGTGTGTGTGTGTGTGTGTGTGTGTGTGTGTGTGTGTGTGTGTGTGTGTGTGTGTGTGTGTGTGTGTGTGTGTGCACCACAGTTACCCCCTCTCCTCTAGCCTAACGTTGTTTCAGGAAGAAAGAATGTTGGGAAAATTAACACATGTTTAGTTGACAGGTTTGCCTGTTTTGCACATACAAAACAAAAACCATGTACACACCCTTCAAAAAACCCAAACAAACATATACATCAACACACACACAAAAACACACAAATACACTGCCATTCTCATAGATGCAAAGAGAGACAGAACAGACAGACACAGACAGAGAGACAGAACAGACACAGACACAGACAGAGAGACAGAACAAACAGACACAGACAGAGAGACAGAACAGACAGAGACAGAACAGACAGACACAGACATAACAAACAGACACAGACAGAGCGACAGAACAGACAGAGAGACAGAACAGACAGACATAGACAGAACAAACAGACAAAGACAGAGAGACAAAACAGACAGACACAGACAGAGAAACATAGACAGAGGAACAGACTAACACGCCCAACAAGTGGTCTGTCTGTCTGTATGTCTTTGTAACAATGGCACCGGAGAAGAAGGCTGACGTTTACGTGTCCCCAACCAATTGTGTTTTTTTTGTTCATTTATTTGCGTTGTTTGTAACTTATTTTTTTACTTATTTTGTACATAATGTTGCCGCTACTGTCTCTTATGACCAAAAGTATATTCTGGACATCAGGACTGCGATTACTCACCACGGACTGGCAGAACCCTTTTTTCCCTTTAATGAATCTGACGAGCCCGACGCGAATTATATACTGCTTTCTCGGGAACAGGCCCAGATCCCTGTGATTTGCGTGAAGAGAAGGCAGAGAAAAAGGGGCCAGAGCGTAGGCTGCATTCTGAGAGTTCGTAGGCGATCGAATAAACCCCAACTTCCTTCCATTCTGCTAGCAAACGTGCAATCTTTGGACAATAAAATAAAATTACCAACGAGACATTCAAAACTGTAATATCTTATGCTTCATGGAGTCGAGGCTGAACGTCGGCATTATCAACATACGGCTGGCTGGTTATACACTGTACCGGCAGGATAGAACAGCAACGTCTAGTAAGACAAAAGACGGAGGACTTTGATTTTTGTACACGAACATTCAAACAGGCAAAGCGTCAATACAGGACTAAGATCGAATCATACTTCAACGGCTCCGACGCTCGTCGAATGTGGCAGGGCTTGCAAACAATTAGACTACAAAGGGAAGCACAGCTGAGAGCTGCCCAGTGACACAATCCTACCAGATGAGCGAAACTACTTCTATGCTCGCATCAAGGCAAATAACACTGAAACTTGCATGAGAGCACTACCTTTAAACAGGTCAACATTCACAAGGCCGCAGGGCCAGACGGATTACCAGGACGTGTACTGCAAGCATGTGCTGACCAACTGGCAAGTGTCTTCACTGACATTTTCAACCTCTCCCTGTCCGAGTCTGGAATACCAACATGTTTTAAGTAGTCACCATAGAGCCTGTGCCCAAGAACACTAAGGTAACCTGCCTAAATGACTACCGGCCCGTTGCATTCACGTTGGTAGCCATGAAGTGCATTGAAAAGCTGGTCATGGGTCACATCAACATTATTATCCCAGAAACCCTAGACCCACTCCAATTTGCATACCGTCCCAACAAATCCACAGATGATGCAATTTAAATTGCACTCCACACTGCCATTTCCCACCTGGACAATAGGAACACCTATGTGAGAATGCTATTCATTGACTACAGCTCAGCATTCAACACCATAGTGCCCTCAGAACTCATCACTAAGATAAGGACCCTAAACACCTCCCTCTGCAACTGGATCCAGGACTTCCTGGTGGGCCGCCCCCAGGTGGTAAGGGTATGTAACAACACATCCGCCACGCTGATCCTCAGCACAGGGGCCCCTCAGGGGTGCATGGTCAGTCCCCTCCTGTGCTCCCTGTTCACTCATGACTGCATGGCCAGGCACAACTCCAACACCATCATAAAGTTTGCAGATGACACAACAGTTGTAGGCCTGATCTCCAACAACGATGAGCCATTGTTAAGTCAGAGACCTGGCCATGTGGTGCCAGGACAAAAACCTCTCCCTCAACGTGAATAAGACAAAGGAGATGGTTGTGTGCTACAGAAAAAAGAGGACCGAACACGCACCCATTCTCATCGATGGGGCTGCAGTGGAGCGGGTTGAGAGCTTCAAGTTCCTTGGTGTCCACATCACCAACAAACTATCATGGTCCAAGCACACCAAGACAGTCATGAAGAGGGCACAACAAAACCTATTCCCCCTCAGGAAACTGAAAAGATTTGGCATGGGTCCTCAGATCCTCAAAAGGTTACACAGCTGCACCATCGAGAGCATGGTTGCATAACTGACTGGTATGGCAACTGCTCGGCCTCCGACTGCAAGGCACTACAGATGGTAGTGCGAACGGCCCAGTATATTATTGGGGCCAAGCTTCCTTCCATTCAGGACCTCTATACCAAGCGGTGTCAGAGGAAGGCCCTAAAACGTGTCAAAGACTCCCACCCAAGTCATTGACGGTTCTCTCTGCTACCGCATGGCAAGCGGTACCAGAGCACCAAGTCTAGGTCCAAGCGGCTTCTAAACAGCTTCTACCCCCAAGCCATAATACTCCTGAACACCTAATCAAATGGCTACCCAGACTATTTGCATTGCCCCCCCTTTTATACCGCTCCTACCCTCGGTTGTTATCATCTATGCATAGTCACTTTAATAACTCTACCTACATGAACATATTACTCCAACTAACCGGTGCCTCCGCACATTGACTCTATACTGGTACCCCCTGTATATAGTCTCGCTATTGTTATTTAACTGCCGCTCTTTAATTACTTCTTACTTTTATTTCTTCTTCTCCTCTGTATTTTTTTAAACTGCATTGTTAAGTAAGGACTCGTAAGTAAGCATTTCACTGTAAGGTCTACTACACCTGTTGTATTCAGCATTTCACTGTAAGGTCTACTACACCTGTTGTATTCAGCATTTCACTGCAAGGTCTACTACACCTGTTGTATTCAGCATTTCACTGTAAGGTCTACTACACCTGTTGTATTCAGCATTTCACTGTAAGGTCTACTACACCTGTTGTATTCAGCATTTCACTGTAAGGTCTACTACACCTGTTGTATTCAGCATTTCACTGTAAGGTCTACTACACCTGTTGTATTCAGCACATGTGACTAATAACATTTGATTTGATCATGTAGTGTGCTGTTATGGCTCTAGTCTTACACAGCCCAGTGGGTTCTCAGTCCCCAGGATACACTGAAGACAACAGGCCTCATGCTGGCATCTTCATCCTGCTTATCTCTTAGTTACATCACTATCACACATACACACACAGACACATAAAAAGCAAGGAGGCATGCTGACAAACACACACAAACACACAGACACACCATCCTCCATGGTCTGTGCCAATTTTAGCCGCCTATGTTTGGCCAAGCGGTTGGTGGTGTCAGCCTGCTCCATATGTATGAGAAGAAACTGGAAACAGTTCTGCAGACCTTTTGTGTCCCAAATAGCATCCTATTCCCATCATAGTGCACTGGGCCCTGCTCAAAACAGCCTGTTCTACTGAATATCTCATATAACTTCACAGACCCGAATACTGAGGCAAAATACTCAGAATCAGGTCAACTCTAAAGCCCTTAAAAAAAGAGAGATTTTATCTCAATGAGACTAACCTGGATAAAACAATAAAGGTTGAATAAAATACCTAGTCACAAAGTGGTTATAGTAGCATGAACATAGACCAAATAGAGTAAGCAGAAGGACAGTGGCAGAATGTGTATATTCAATTGTCTTAGAAATCATGCTCTACTGATATAGCTACTGTAGAGAGTTTGCATCCAGCACATCCCTGTCAACAAAATAAAAAGGTTTACAAACAAACCAATGACCACTAAGACTGTGAATGGGGACCAATGAGGTGACGGTTGGGGTCAGGAACCAATAAGACAGCTCCAAAAAAACATTCCTAACCCTGGGACACTTCAGAACATGTAAGGTAAGGTAAATATGTTTTTATGATTTAATGAAGTCCCGCAGTTGATTCCATTTTTGTTCAAGCTGTGCTGGAGCGTGTTTAGGTATACTTTCCTCTAGGAAGCTTCACATGGGACCCGGGCTGTGTGGGTATCTCATCACTTACAGCTGTAGCACTGTGCCACGGCAAAATCATTGCCTAAAAACGAATGAACATGAAAAAAAGCTTTGAACCTGATAGAACAGTTCACATTAACTTTTCCTTCGCAAACAAAATGAGAAAGGAATAGAAAAATCCCCATAGTATAATAGATCTATTTACCTAGTCAGCTTGTTGTTGTGTGTCTTATGCGACCAAAATGTTCCTCTCAAGGTGCAATCAAGTTATGAGTGCAATAGGGAGGGAAACATGCATTCTGACAAGCAGTCAACGCACAACAGTCAACGCACAACAGAGCACTAAGGACCTCAGACTGGGGGGCGAAGGTTCACCTTCCACCAGGACACCGGCCCTAAGCACACAGCCAATACAACACAGGAGTGGCTTTGGGACAGGTCTCTGAATGTCCTTGAGTGGCCCAGTCAGAGCCCAGACTTGAACCCGATCGAACATATCTGGAGAGACCTGAAAATAGCAGTGCAGCAACGCACCCCATTCAACCTGACAGAGTTTGAGAGGATCTGCAGAGAAGAATGGGAGAAACTCCCCAAATACAGGTTTACCAAGTTTGTAGTGTCATACCCAAGAAGACTCGAGGCTGTAATCGCTGCCAAAGGTGCTTCAACAAAGTACTGAGTAAAGGGTCTGAATACTTATGTAAATGTGATATTTCAGTTTTTTACTTTTAATAAATGTGCAAACATTTCTAAAAACCTGTTTTTGCTTTGTCATTATGGGGTATTGTGGCTAGATTGATGAGGATAAAAAACAATTTAATCCATTTTAGATTAAGGCTATAAATAACAAAATGAACGACATGGTTTGTGTCAAGAACTGCAACGCTGCTGGGTTTTTCATGCTCAACAGTTTGCAGTGTATATCAAGAATGGTCCACCACCCAAAGGACATCCAGCCAACTTAATACAACTGTGGTAAGCGTTGGGGTCATCAAGGGCCAGCATCCCTGTGGAATGCTTTCGACACCTTGTAGAGTCCATGAGGGAAAAAAATGTTCATATGCTTTAGTGTAGAAGAAATACCGCAATGCTGTTTTGATTGATTTGAACTGAGCACCGTGCCAATTTGAGTAGTTTGTGCATTTAAAGTAAAGTGGATAGAATCCAAATTGAGACGTGGTCTTAGCTATATATTGAAGGCCACAGGACATCTCTTTAAGGCTCTGAGTGTAATCAATAGTAATCACTGGGATAAAGTGTACTAGACTAGACAATGCATTGAGGCCTAGGTCATCCTTTGGTCTAGTGTTAAACAACTATAGTCCATTCACTTCTACTTTCAGTCAAACTGAATTGTGATTAGCTGAAGGCGTCAGGTAGAGGAGAGGGACAACTGTTAATGAGAGTCCCAAGTCTCCGGGTCTGTCAACGTATTGACTGTGGGGTTACTTTGTGGTACCATTTCTCCCCTTAGACTCGGGGAAATGAATGAGTAAATTAATTAATTAGTCTTACAAATACAGATCACACTAACTTTCTGCTGTTTGCAGTTGTGTTATAGTGACTACCCCTTAAAACTGTGGGAAAGATTGGACATTTCATTTGCGATGGATCGCACACTCTCTTGACACAAATCCACCTTGACACCAACAGAAACACACACCAGAAAAATCCTCCTCAGAGTCAGAAAACAATGGACAGAGAACAAAGGAAAAAAGCAAAGTGGAGTCGATATTTTTCAGGGAGTGTTGGATTATAATAGCCACAGAGAGGGAGGGAGGGTGTATGGTGTGTGTGTGTGTGTGGCAGTGAGAGAGTGGCCTGCCTGCCCTGCCTGACACAGCCCAGTCAGAAGATCCCCTGCCAATCGGAGCATGGCCTTTCAACCACACACTCTGTCAGAGATGCCAGTTTGACGGATGATACAGAACCCCAGTGACATTTCTCCAGGGTGGGGTAGGGAGGAGAGAGGGAGGGAGGGGTGGAAGGAGGAAGCGGGTAGGAAAGGTTGTACAGGAATAGAGAGAGTGAGAGAGAGAGAGAGAGAGAGAGAGAGAGAGAGAGAGAGAGAGAGAGAGAGAGAGAGAGAGAGAGAGAGAGAGAGAGAGAGAGAGAATACAGTCAATTTTTGGCTCTCCATCGTCTATATCGTTAGGGTTTCAGGGGGTGTAGCTAGATGCACTTCCACCTTACCTGCAGCCCAGCCGACCTAAACAACAAGACACCTCTTGTTTATTCATCTGAGCTCTCCATTCATTAGCATCTCAACCACTAGCACCTCACTAGCTAACATTTCTCCTCACTTCTCTCCTCCGTCAGTCGTCAGGTAGACAGGCTGCCTGTCAAGAAGCTGCTCACGTATCCTGCAACAAACACTCGCTAGCCGCTTTGCAAACACTCAACTTTGTTTCTGCATCTATTTAATTGTTTAGCTATTTTTCCTTTGGTTTGCCTCAGATTCCAAGGGTAGTAGCTACTGCAGCAGCTACCATCAGGAGTATTAGTCATGGGACTTAGAGTAGGAAGGGTAAAAAGTTAAGTGCATTGAGAGTACTCAAATGAGACTTTCTAGGGGAGGTAAGGGGCGTTAAAACAGACGTCTACAGAGGTTTGGAGCCAGTTTCTACAAAGCTACAGTCGGCCATTAGCGGAAAATACCCTAGTAGCATGCATTTACATGGCAGTTTCACCATCTACTTTTACAAGATGTCTGCTGTGACAACTGTCAAAGGATAGTTTCCCTGTTGAGCTTTCCCAAGTCCTTTGTTTTGGGATGGAAAGTTCTGAGTTGCATCCCAAATTGGACCCTATGGGCACTGGTCAAAAGTAGTGCACTGTAAAGGGAACAGGGTGCCATTTGGCACACAGTCCCTTCGGATTCTGTGGAGGATGTAACTGGCCTGCTGTCTGGCAGGGTTCAGGCTGTGACTGTAGAGACCGTGTTCTGTGACGTCCTGAGGGAGCCTGTTACACATAAAGGCACATGGATACCCTGTTGCCCTCTCCTCTTCTCTCCTATCCTCTGCTCTCCTCTCCACTCATCTCCGTTGCTTTGCTTTCCTCTCCTCCTATCCTCTCTCCTCTTTCCACTCCCCCTCTCTACTCTCCCCCCCCCCACCCCACCCCACTCCCACCACATCACCAGCCTGAGTCAAAAGCTTGAAGACAAACCACAAAAACAGAGAAAGCATATCACTGAAAACGTCCTCATTGGTTTTGACAGGAACAAAACTAAGGCTGTGCCATGGATCATTTTAATGTAACACTGATATCATGAGTGCATCCTAAACACACTCAGTGCCAACAAGGTTGTGTTACACTGAGAGCTGAAGATGGTGGTCCTTCTGTAGCTCAGTTGGTAGAGCATGGCGCTTGTAATGCCAGGGTAGTGGGTTCGATCCCCGGGACCACCCATACGTAGAATGTATGCACACATGACTGTAAGTCGCTTTGGATAAAAGCGTCTGCTAAATGGCATATATTATTATTATTATTATATTATTATTATTATTATTATTATATTATTATATTATTATTATTATTATATTATTATTATTATTATTTATTATTATTATTATTATTATTATTATATTATTATTATTATTATTATTATTATATTATGGTGAGACACTCTGGTTGCGTAGCAAAATGCATCCTATTCCATATACAGTCAGAAGTTTACATAGACTTTGGTTGAAGTCATTAAAACTAGTTATTCAACCACTCCACAAACTTCTCGTTAATAAACTATAGTTTTGGCAAGTTGGTTAGGACATCTACTTTGTGCATAACACAAGTAATTTTTCCAACAATTGTTTACAGACATATTATTTCACTTATAATTCAATGTATCACAATTCCAGTGGGTCAGAAGATTACATGCGTACAAACAACAGTACGAAAGTATAAACACCATGGGACCACGCAGCCGCCATACCACTCAGGAAGGCGACACGTTATGTCTCCTAGAGATGTCAGGTCGCAATTGTAAATGTGAACTTGTTCTCCACTTGCCTACCTGGTTAAATAAAGGTGAAATAAATTAAAATTCAAAAAATGTACGTACTTTGGTGTCAAAGTGCAAATCAATCCTAGAACAACAGCAAAGGACCTTGTGAAGATGTTGGAGGAAGCAGATACAAAAGTATCTATATCCACAGAAAAACGAGTCCTTCCTCAGCAAGGAAGAAGCCACTGCTCCAAAACCGCCATAAAAAAGCTAGACTACGGTTTGCAACTGCACATGGGGACAAAGATCGTACTTTTTAGGAGAAATGTCCTCTGGTCTGATGAAACAAAAATAGAACTGTTTGGTCATAATGACCATTGTTATGCTTGGAGGAAAAAGGCGGAGGCTTGCAAGCTTAAGAACACCATCCCAACCATGAAGCACGGGGGTGGCAGCATCATGTTGTGGGGGTGCTTTGCTGCAGGAGGGACTGGTGCACTTCACAAAATAGATGGCATCATGAGGAGGAGAATTATGTGGATATATTGAAGCAACATCTCAAGACATCAGTCAGGAAGTTAAAGCTTGGTTGCAAAAGGGTCTTCCAAATGAATAATGACCCCAAGCACACTTCCACAGTTGTGGCAAAATGGCTTAAGGACAACAAAGTCAAGGTATTGGAGTGGCCATCATAAAGCCCTGACCTCAATCCTATGGAAAATTTGTGGGCAGAACTGAAAAAACGTGTGAGAGCAAGGAGGCCTACAAACCTGACTGTTACACCAGCTCTGTCAGGAGGAATGGGCCAAAATGTGCCCAACTTATTGTGGGAAGCTTGTGGAAGGCTAACCGAAACATTTGACCCAAGTTAAACAACTTAAAGGCAATGCTACCAAATACTAATTGAGTGTATGCAAACGTCTTTCCCACTGGGATTGTGATGAAAGAAACAAAAGCTGAAATAAATTGTTCTCTAATATTATTCTGATATTTCAAATTCTTAAAATAAAGTGGTGATCCTAACTGACCTAAGACAGGGCATTTTTACTAGGATTAAATGTCAGGAATTGTGAAAACCTGAGTTTAAATGTATTTGGCTAAGGTGTATGTAAACTTCCAACTTCAACTGTATATTAAGTACACTACTTTTGCCCCGAGTGCTATGGCCCCTGGTCAAAAGTAGTGTATTATAAAGGGAATAGTTTATGATGCAATCTCTGAGGGAGTCTGAAATCAGCAGCATCGATGAGGGAGAATCAGTATCTCGGTTTGGGAGCTCATTGAGGTCACATCCTGCTTAGGGGGGAGTGAGGTTTGCAGTTCTCCCCCCTGATTCCCTCTCCCCCTTCCTATCCTACTTCCTCCCTCCCCCTCTCCACTAATGCTAAGCTGAAGCTGTGTCCTAATGAGCATTTTATCAGGTTTGTTGTTCAAATTAAGTCAATTAGTGGAATGCAGGGGCAGGTGGCAAGAACAAGAAGAGAAGAGAAACAATCACCTATCTACATCCTTCCCTCTTGGCTAACCCTGGAGTATCACAGCACCTTTCTAACCCCGCTACAGCTGTGAGACGTAGGGGCTCTGGGAGGTGAGCTGACCTGTGTCCCAATGGCACCCTATTCCCTATAGGGTCCACTATATTTCACCAGGGCTTTGTTCAAAATAGTGCACAATATAAGGAATAGGGTGCCATTTGGGATACAGGCCTGCAGTACACCGGAGCCTACCTGCAGTATTACAGAGATGGAGATGGTGAGTAAGAGCATGCGAGTCATCTAAGGTCATACCTATGACTTTATCATTGCAGCCTTCTGAACCATATGTAACTGATATTCACACGAAGAAGTGCTGATGCACAGACACAAATAAGGTTTTCTATATTTTTAGGACTAGTTAAAAGTCCATTGAGTTCACCATAACTTTGTTAGCCTGATGTCTGAGTGTGCTGGCCTGAGATGTGTTGGCTTCTGCAGAGAGAGACTAAAGCAAGACAGGATGCACAGAGAGAGGGGTGAGCACTAATGTGGATGAAGCAGCCCTCTGATTGGCTCCTAAATCCTTGGGTTCCATCACACCCACTTTTGAGGCAAGCTGTGTTGTATGCAGAAACACACACAAACCCACAGACCCACAGACACACAGACACACAGACACACACACACACACACACACACACACACACACACACACACACACACACACACACACACACACACACACACACACACACACACACACACACACACACACACACACACACACACACACACACACACACACACACACACACACACACACACACACACACACACATACCTTATGACAGATGGCTTCAGAGAACCACAAGGGCAATCAATATTACAAAGCAGGAAATATGCTGAACTTGGGGAATCTTTCTACGGCTTCAAACCAAGCTTGAAGAAAACCTACCAAGAAACATTAGCTCCCAATTTAAAAGTTGCATTCTGGAGGATAGACAAGAAGCAGGAAGAAAGAGGCAAGTGATCAGAGAGCATGCAGGGAATCTGACCTTTCAAAGTGTTTTTGGGAGGAAGTAAAAATGTAATGTACCTTACCACATACATTAAAACAACAAATAAGCCACAAAAGTGTTAGACAACTTACATTAAAGTATACTTAATTCAGTAAAAATGCACATGTATACACAGTAGACTATAATCATATAATATACATGTGGAGCAGTGGAGGCTGGTGGGACGAGCTATAGGAGCACAGGCTCCTTGTAATGGTTGGAGTGGAATCAAAGGAACAGAGTCAAATATGTTGTTTCCTAATGTTTCATCTGTTTTATACCATTCACTAATTCCATTCCAGCTATTACTATGAACATGTCCTCCTAAAGCTCCTCCCACCAGCCTCCACTTATGTACAGTGCCTTGGGAAAGTATTCACACCCCTTGACTTTTTCTGCATTATGTTACGTTACAGCCTGAATTCAAAATGGATTAAATGTTCATTTTTTTCTCACTGGCCTACACACAATAATGTCAAAGTGGAACTATGTTTTTTTATATTTCATATTTACAAATTAATACAAAATGTCAAGTTGAATTGTCTTGATTCAATAACTATTCAATCTCTTTGTTATGGCAAGCCTAAAGTTCAGGAGTACAAATTTGTTGCATGGACTCACTCTGCATGCAATAATAGTGTTTAACATGATTTTTGAATGACAACCGCATCTCTGTATCCCACACATACAATTATCTGTAAGGTCCCTCAGTCGAGCAGTGAATTTCAAACACAGATTCAATCAAAAACATTAGGGAGGTTTTCCAATGCCTTGCAAAGAAGGGCATTAATTGGTAGATGGGTAAGAATAAAAATAATAATAATACTTTTATTATCCAATTGAGCATGGTTAAGTTATTAATTACACTTTGTATGGTGTATCAATACACCCAGTCACTACAAACATACAGGTGTCCTTCTTAACTCAGTTGCCAGAGAGGAAGGAAACCGCTCATGGATTTCACCATGAGGCAAATGGTGAATTTTAAACAATTAGAGTTGAATGGCTGTGATAATAGCACATGGAGGATGGGATCAACAGCATTGTCGTTACTCCACAATACTAACCTAATTGACAGTGAAAAAAGGAGCCTTTACAGAATGAATAAAAAATCCAAAGCATGCATCCCATCTGCAACAAGGCACTAAAGCAATGCTACAAAAAATGTGGCAAAGCTATTCATTTTTTATCCTGAACACAAAGTGTTATATTTGGGGCAAATCCAATACAACACATTACTGAGTACCACTCAGTGTAATCATTAAGGACTGGGGAGTTTTTCAGGATAGAAGAATTAACAGAATAGAGCTAAGCACAGGCAAAATTCTAGAGGAAAACATGGTTCTGTGTGCTTTCCACCAGACAGATTAATTCACCTTTCAGCAGGACAATAATCTAAAACACAAGGCCAAATGTACCCTGGAGTTGCTTACCAAGAAGACAGTGAATGTGACCTAGTGGCCGAGTTACAGTTTTGACTTAAATCAACTTGACAATCTATGGCAAAACCTGAAAAGGGTTGTCTAACAATGATCAACAACCAATTTGACAGAGCTTGAAGAATTTTGAAAAGAATAATGGTCATTTGTTGCATAATCCAGGTTTGGAAAGCTGTTAGAGACCCAGAAAGACTCACAGTTGTAATAGCTGCCAAAGGTGCTTCTACAAAGTATTGACTAAGGGGTGTGAATACTTATGTAAATGAGATATGGGGTATTGTGTGTCGATGGGTGAGAAAAATGTAAGAAATGTTGAATTCATGATTTAACAACAAAGGGTATTAATACTTCCAGAGGCTCTTTCTCTCTCTCTCAATTCAATTAAATTCAAGGGGCTTTATTGGCATGGGAAACATACAGTAAGTGGGTACAAAACCCGTCGCACACCGACACATGACTTGCACATAACATACAATACAATAAACATACAATAAAACAATCTCCAACAAGGACATGAGGGGAAACATAGTGTTAAATACACAAAATGTAATTGATGGGATTGGAACCAGGTGTGACGAAAGACAAGACAAAACCAATGGAAAATTTATCAGTGATGGCTGGAAGGTCGGAGACCGAACACCGCCCGAACAAGGAGAGGGACCAACTTTGGCGGAAGTCGTGACAACTATGCACTTTTTGTGTGCATAAACATTAAAATAATAACATTAAAACATAAAAAATGGAACCATGTGGTCATGAGGTAAAACATTTCCCTAGTGAGGTTTAAATGAACACAACCTTAAGTAAGCAAATCAAATAAACAAACAACAAAAACAATTAGCAGCACTATGCAATTTTTGTGTGCATAAACATTAAACTAATAACATTAAAGATGGCACCCTGTGGCCATGAGAGGTAAACTTTTCCCTAGTGCAAAGTTTCCCAACCTTAAGTAAGCAAATCCAATGTGCATATAAAAGCACCACAAGTGAAGCAATGTGCATGTAAGAACAATACAACCATATGTAAACACATCTAATGTGCGTGTAAGAACAATACAACCATATGAAAACACATCCAATGTGCATGTAAGAACAATACAACCATATGAAAACACATCCAATGTGCATGTAAGAACAATACAACCATATGTAAACACATCCAATGTGCATGTAAGAACAATTCAACCATATGAAAACACATCCAATGTGCATGTAAGAACAATACAACCATATGTAAACACATCCAATGTGCATGTAAGAACAATACAACCATATGTAAACACATCCAATGTGCATGTAAGAACAATACAACCATATGAAAACACATCCAATGTGCATGTAAGAACAACACAACCATATGAAAACACATCCAATGTGCATGTAAGAACAATACAACCATATGAAAACACATCCAATGTGCATGTAAGAACAATACAACCATATGTAAACACATCCAATGTGCATGTAAGAGCAATATAACCATATGAAAACACATCCAATGTGCATGTACGAACAATACAACCATATGTAAACACATCCCATGTGCATGTAAGAACAATACAACCATATGTAAACACATCCAATGTGCATGTAAGAACAACACAACCATATGAAAACACATCCAATGTGCATGTAAGAACAATACAACCATATGAAAACACATCCAATGTGCATGTAAGAACAATACAACCATATGAAAACACATCCAATGTGCATGTAAGAACAACACAACCATATGAAAACACATCCAATGTGCATGTAAGAACAATACAACCATATGAAAACACATCCAATGTGCATGTAAGAACAATACAACCATATGAAAACACATCCAATGTGCATGTAAGAACAATACAACCATATGAAAACACATCCAATGTGCATGTAAGAACAACACAACCATATGAAAACACATCCAATGTGCATGTAAGAACAACACAACCATATGAAAACACATCCAATGTGCATGTAAGAACAATACAACCATATGAAAACACATCCAATGTGCATGTAAGAACAACACAACCATATGAAAACACATCCAATGTGCATGTAAGAACAATACAACCATATGAAAACACATCCAATGTGCATGTAAGAACAATACAACCATATGAAAACACATCCAATGTGCATGTACGAACAATACAACCATATGAAAACACATCCAATGTGCATGTAAGAACAATACAACCATATGAAAACACATCCAATGTGCATGTAAGAACAATACAACCATATGAAAACACATCCAATGTGCATGTACGAACAATACAACCATATGAAAACACATCCAATGTGCATGTAAGAACAATACAACCATATGAAAACACATCCAATGTGCATGTAAGAACAATACAACCATATGAAAACACATGCAATGTGCATGTAAGAACAATACAACCATATGAAAACACATCCAATGTGCATGTAAGAACAATACAACCATATGAAAACACATCCAATGTGCATGTAAGAACAATACAACCATATGAAAACACATCCAATGTGCATGTACGAACAATACAACCATATGAAAACACATCCAATGTGCATGTAAGAACAATACAACCATATGAAAACACATCCAATGTGCATGTAAGAACAATACAACCATATGAAAACACATCCAATGTGCATGTAAGAACAATACAACCATATGAAAACACATCCAATGTGCATGTACGAACAATACAACCATATGAAAACACATCCAATGTGCATGTAAGAACAATACAACCATATGAAAACACATCCAATGTGCATGTAAGAACAATACAACCATATGAAAACACATCCAATGTGCATGTACGAACAATACAACCATATGAAAACACATCCAATGTGCATGTAAGAACAATACAACCATATGAAAACACACCCAATGTGCATGTAAGAACAATACAACCATATGAAAACACATCCAATGTGCATGTAAGAACAATACAACCATATGAAAACACATCCAATGTGCATGTAAGAACAATACAACCATATGAAAACACATCCAATGTGCATGTAAGAACAATACAACCATATGAAAAGACATCCAATGTGCATGTACGAACAATACAACCATATGAAAACACATCCAATGTGCATGTAAGAACAATACAACCATATGAAAACACATCCAATGTGCATGTAAGAACAATACAACCATATGAAAACACATCCAATGTGCATGTACGAACAATACAACCATATGAAAACACATCCAATGTGCATGTAAGAACAACACAACCATATGAAAACACATCCAATGTGCATGTAAGAACAATACAACCATATGAAAACACATCCAATGTGCATGTAAGAACAACACAACCATATGAAAACACATCCAATGTGCATGTAAGAACAACACAACCATATGAAAACACATCCAATGTGCATGTACGAACAATACAACCATATGAAAACACATCCAATGTGCATGTAAGAACAACACAACCATATGAAAACACATCCAATGTGCATGTAAGAACAACACAACCATATGAAAACACATCCAATGTGCAGGTGTTGACATGAAAATAACAAGACAAAATATGTAAAGAAATCAAATGAACAGCACTGATTGTATGTCTGTTCTCTCCTTCATAAAGAAATAAGGTGCTGCCGGCCTAACATCCTGTATGTACGCATCTTTGTTCACTTGAGAACGCAATGTAAAAAATGTCAACATATTTACTTTGTCCGGTTTAAGTGGTGATCTGCGAGGGGAGACTGTGCCCGCTGGCACTGAACACTCTCTGATGGCAAGCTGGTTGCTGGGATGTACAAAAGCTTCCTGACAACCCTGGCAAGGTGAGGCTGCTCTGATGGATGGCCCACCCACCACACCAGTGGATCCTCTTCTGCTGGAATGGATGGCAGGTAGACCTTGTAGACATGTAGACCTTGATCTCTTCCTTCACTCTGTCTTCTGGGGTGGTCAGAATCTGACCCTCTTCAACTCTCTGCTGTCTTGTTGAGGTAATCTTTCTCAGCAACCAGCCAGGCCTTTCCCCTCAGATGCCACTGTGGGGGTGTTGGTGGTGGAGGTGCTGCTGGTGCTTTTTGGTTCTTCCCTGATTTGTGAAGCTGCCAGCTTCAAGGCCTCCTGGACACAGCTGTCAGTGTCAATTTTTGCAGCCCCAGGCTCATCTAAAAAGCTCCTTTTGAAGCGGGGGTCAATGAAACAAGCCATGTGCATGACTCTCTTTGTTTCTGTTGTTAAGGTCTTCTCTCATTACCCCTTTCATCTCCTTGGTCAGGGATGGCTCCATATCCTTTTCATCTCCTTGGTCAGGGATGGCTCTGTATCCTTTTCATCTCCTTGGTCAGGGATGGCTTTACATCCTTTTCATCTCCTTGGTCAGTGATGGCTCCATATCCTTTTCATCTCCTTGGTCAGGGATGGCTCTGTATCCTTTTCATCTCCTTGGTCAGGGATGCCTCCATATCCTTTTCATCTCCTTGGTCAGGGATGGCTCTGTATCCTTTTCATCTCCTTGGTCAGGGATGGCTCCATATCCTTTTCATCTCCTTGGTCAGGGATGGCTCTGTATCCTTTTCATCTCCTTGTTCAGTGATGGCTTTATATCCTTTTCATCTCCTTGGTCAGGGATGGCTCCGTATCCTTTTCATCTCCTTGGTCAGGGATGGCTCCATATCCTTTTCATCGCCTTGGTCAGTGATGGCTCCGTATCCTTTTCATCTCCTTGGTCAGGGATGGCTCCGTATCCTTTTCATCTCCTTGGTCAGGGATGGCTCTGTATCCTTTTCATCTCCTTGGTCAGGGATGGCTCCGTATCCTTTTCATCTCCTTGGTCAGGGATGGCTCCGTATCCTTTTCATCTCCTTGGTCAGGGATGGCTCCGTATCCTTTTCATCGCCTTGGTCAGGGATGGCTCCGTATCCTTTTCATCTCCTTGGTCAGGGATGGCTCCGTATCCTTTTCATCGCCTTGGTCAGTGATGGCTCCGTATCCTTTTCATCTCCTTGGTCAGGGATGGCTCCGTATCCTTTTCATCTCCTTGGTCAGGGATGGCTCCGTATCCTTTTCATCTCCTTGGTCAGTGATGGCTCCGTATCCTTTTCATCTCCTTGGTCAGTGATGGCTCCGTATCCTTTTCATCTCCCTGGTCAGGGATGGCTCTGTATCCTTTTCATCTCCTTGGTCAGGGATTGCTCCGTATCCTTTAAAGGAATTAAGTGTTACAATTCACCCCATGGTCTTGGTTAGTTGTAAAAATGCTTGGGGTGAATTGTCACAGAAGGAAAAAGTGCATAAATCATGACATGCAAGTAACCCATACGTAGAATGTATGCACAGATGACTGTAAGTCGCTTTGGATAAAAGCGTCTGCTAAATGGCATATATTATTATTATTATTAATTATTGAACGCCTTTATTGAGATCATGAGAGCAACATTGACATGTTTAACATTTTGTTTGTCTGTCTGTCTGTCTGTCTGTCTG